>NW_027637549.1:341832-566832 GCF_951216825.1 Electrona antarctica
TGTTAGGTTCTTAGCTTGACTGAGAAAGGAGAGAGGCCGCACAGCTCGTAGTCACGATGCCATCAAATGTTTTATTTTCCCAACGTTTCGGCAACAAGTTGCCTTCTTCAGGGAATGACATACAAGGAGTTACACCAGATATTTATAAAGATTGGGACAAGGGATCAGGGGGTGTCCTCAATCAGGCCAACACCCAAAGTGGGTGATTGGTTGTTGGCAACAATAACTTTATTTGTACATCATATATAGAACAATATGCAAAATGCAAAAACGACATCAAAATGTAATGGGTCAGTCAATAGAAAAATATGTATAGAACTGCTAAACAGTGAGAAGCCTACATTAAAAACGTATAGAGTATAGAATACAAAAATACAAAAAACGTCTCATAGACAGTATACAACCCAGATCCTGTTCCATGGTTGCATGACCAATAAAAGGTACACCAGCAAAATATTATACATTAAACAACACACATGGCAAGGAGACTAAAGTGTGAATAGTTCCTGTGGACGCAATCTCACACAGAAAAGGACACTCATGGACATTTGTTGTTGAAATAAAAGGTAAGAGATCCAAAAAAAGGTTTCTCAAAATATTTAGGGCATGGGTATAAAGTACCCTTTCAAATAGGAAACATATGTAAAGGAGTAGACTGGTACATTGAAACATAAAAAGCCATCAACAGATCATGGGGGGGGGGGGGGAGAGGGAAATAAGTCCAGGTTCTTAGCTTGCTCATAATCCCATAGATGATTAAGTCTCTCTGGATTCAGAGCGTGTGATAAAACGCCTACATTGTAAATGTTAAATGTGGAGTTTGTTTGTGAACCAGGAGACGGAGGAGGAGACGTCGTCTATCAGAGCAGAACTGGACCTGGAGGTTCTGAAGGTATCGGAACTTGTCGCACGCAGTAACATTTCAGTCTTGTATTATAAAAGTCTATATAACATGTACAAACAGGCCTTCATAACATGTGTAAACAGAGGCAGGAGCTGGAGTCGGACAACCGGCGTGTGAAACGCGAGCTTAAGGAGCTGAGGGAGTCTCTGTCTCCCCCTGCTGGCGAGGAGGGGTCCGGCGGCGGTGGGGACAGCGCCCCCTACAGCGTGCTCCTGGAGCAGCTCAACTCGTCCAGCGAGGAGCTGGAGATGAGGAAGGAGGAGGTGCTGCTGCTGCGCTCGCACATGGTGACCCGCGAGGCTCTGAGACACAAGGTAACACAAGGTACCACAAGGTACCACAAGGTACCACACATCCCCCCTCCACTAGGAGGCGCTGAGGCACAAGGTACCACACATCCCCCCTCCACTAGGAGGCTCTGAGACACAAGGTACCACACATCCCCCCTCCACTAGGAGGCGCTGAGGCACAAGTTACTACAAGGTACCACAAGGTACCACAAGGTACCACAAGGTACCACACATCCCCCCTCCACTAGGAGGCGCTGAGGCACAAGGTACCACACATCCCCCCTCCACTAGGAGGCTCTGAGACACAAGGTACCACAAGGTACCACAAGGTACCACACATCCCCCCTCCACCAGGAGGCGCTGAGGCACAAGGTACCACACATCCCCCCTCCACCAGGAGGCGCTGAGGCACAAGGTACCACAAGGTACCACACATCCCCCCTCCACCAGGAGGCGCTGAGGCACAAGGTACCACAAGGTACCACACATCCCCCCTCCACTAGGAGGCGCTGAGGCACAAGGTACCACAAGGTACCACAAGGTACCACAAGGTACCACACATCCCCCCTCCACTAGGAGGCGCTGAGGCACAAGGTACCACAAGGTACCACAAGGTACCACACATCCCCCCTCCACCAGGAGGCGCTGAGGCACAAGGTACCACAAGGTACCACAAGGTACCACAAGGTACCACACATCCCCCCTCCACTAGGAGGCGCTGAGGCACAAGGTACCACACATCCCCCCTCCACTAGGAGGCGCTGAGGCACAAGGTACCACACATCCCCCCTCCACCAGGAGGCGCTGAGGCACAAGGTACCGCACATCCCCCTTCCACTAGGAGGCGCTGAAACACAAGGTACCACTTATCCCCCCTCCACCAGGAGGCACTGAGACCCAAACACATCTCTCTGTTTTTATTAAAACTACAACATGACGTCACTGAGCCGCGGTGAAGAGAAAAAACGTAATTGTTGACAAGTCATCATATCTTAGTTTTTGACAAAATGTACACAGACTGACATGTAATAATTTGTCATTATTGATGTTTTCAGGACTTGGTGTTGGGAGAAGGACTGAGGTTCGATCATAACGAGGACTTTGACAGGTCAGCCATCTTGGTATCTCTACTTTAAAATACATTGACAGGTCAGCCATCTTGATGTCTCTCCTTTAAAATACATTGACATGTCAGCCATCTTGGTATCTCTGCTTTAAAATACATTGACATGTCAGCCATCTTGGTATCTCTACTTTAAAATACATTGACATGTCAGCCATCTTGGTATCTCTACTTTAAAATACATTGACATGTCAGCCATCTTGGTATCTCTACTTTAAAATACATTGACAGGTCAGCCATCTTGATATCTCTGCTTTAAAATACATTGACAGGTCAGCCATCTTGGTATCTCTACTTTAAAATACATTGACAGGTCAGCCATCTTGCTGTCTCTGCTTTAAAATACATTGACAGGTCAGCCATCTTGATATCTCTGCTTTACCAATTCCATCCCGCCACTAGAGGCGGTATCGTGCGTCCGGGGCAAATGGGCTGAAAACGAGACTTTGCGTTCTTGGCAAAGATTGTGTTATCCAGACACGAGAGAACTCCATACTGACGTCATAGTTGATGTGGTCGGATTTCAGTCAGCTTGACTTAAAAGCTGATTACACAGAGTGTGAGGAGATAAATAAAAAAATACATTGCATGGATCCACCTGGGACGTATCATCAGTGATGTATCCCAAGGTCATCACCTGGGACGTATCCTCAGTGATGTATCCCAAGGTCATCACCTGGGACGTATCCTCAGTGATGTATCCCAAGGTCATCACCTGGGACGTATCCTCAGTGATGTATCCCAAGGTCATCACCTGGGACGTATCCTCAGTGATGTATCCCAAGGTCATCACCTGGGACGTATCCTCAGTGATGTATCCCAAGGTCATCACCTGGGACGTATCCTCAGTGATGTATCCCAAGGTCATCACCTGGGACGTATCATCAGTGATGTATCCCAAGGTCATCACCGGGGACGTATCCTCAGTGATGTATCCCAAGGTCATCACCTGGGATGTATCCTCAGTGATGTATCCCAAGGTCATCACCTGGGACGTATCATCAGTGATGTATCCCAAGGTCATCACCTGGGACATCCTCAGTGATGTATCCTGAGGTCATCACCTGGGACGTATCCTCAGTGATGTATCCTGAGGTCATCACCTGGGACGTATCCTCAGTGATCTATCACAAGGTCATCACCTGGGACGTATCATCAGTGATGTATCCCAAGGTCATCACCTGGGACGTATCCTCAGTGATGAATCCCAAGGTCAATCAGGGTTTTGGGTCTCCCAACATCATACCCCTCACTCAGGCGACCCAGCCGCGGTGATCAAGTCCCGACTTACGTCCCAGTAGCTACCCTCGATCAGTCCCACTAGGGAAAAACCAGGGCCGCACAATCGAGCAGTATTCAGACGACAGTCAAAAAGAGAGACGGACCGTTAGATCACACATAGAAAGATAAACCCTCAATAAGAACTTAATGTCCTGCTGTAATCACAGCATAAACATTCCTGGATTGTATAAAGACAGACAAAAAAAATCCAATGGCAGTCCCTCAGTCAAATCTGGTCACATCTATACATATAAAGTAGTTATTGTTTCATGTATCAGATCTACAGATCTATACAGGTGTTATTGTTCCATGTATCAGATCTACACATGTATACATATAAAGTGGTTTTATCAGATCTACAGATCTCCACACATTGAATGAAGATGGAGAGCTGTGGCTGGTGTATGAAGGCCTGAAGGAGACCAACAGGTAAACATAGAGCTGGTGTATGAAGGCCTGAAGGAGACCAACAGGTAAACATAGAGCTGGTGTATGAAGGCCTGAAGGAGACCAACAGGTAAACATAGAGCTGGTGTATGAAGGCCTGAAGGAGACCAACAGGTAAACATAGAGCTGGTCTATGAAGGCCTGAAGGAGACCAACAGGTAAACATAGAGCTGGTGTATGAAGGCCTGAAGGAGACCAACAGGTAAACATAGAGCTGGTGTATGAAGGCCTGAAGGAGACCAACAGGTAAACATAGAGCTGGTGTATGAAGGCCTGAAGGAGACCAACAGGTAAACATAGAGCTGGTGTATGAAGGCCTGAAGGAGACCAACAGGTAAACATAGAGCTGGTGTAAGAAGGCCTGAAGGAGACCAACAGGTAAACATAGAGCTGGTGTATGAAGGCCTGAAGGAGACCAACAGGTAAACATAGAGCTGGTGTATGAAGGCCTGAAGGAGACCAACAGGTAAACATAGAGCTGGTGTATGAAGGCCTGAAGGAGACCAACAGGTAAACATAGAGCTGGTGTATGAAGGCCTGAAGGAGACCAACAGGTAAACATAGAGCTGGTGTATGAAGGCCTGAAGGAGACCAACAGGTAAACATAGAGCTGGTGTATGAAGGCCTGAAGGAGACCAACAGGTAAACATAGAGCTGGTGTATGAAGGCCTGAAGGAGACCAACAGGTAAACATAGGGTTAATGTCTTCAGCAGCAGTTAAAGGGTTAACCATTCATTACAGTGGTCGTTAAACACCTTGACGTTTGTCAGATTAGTTTTAGTCAGATTAGTTTTAGTCAGTTAGACATATTAGTTTTAGTCAGTTAGACAGATTAGTTTTAGTCAGATTAGTTTTAGTCAGATTAGTTTTAGTTAGTTAGACAGATTAGTTTTAGTCAGTTAGACAGATTAGTTTTAGTCAGATTAGTTTTAGTCAGTTAGACATATTAGTTTTAGTCAGTTAGACAGATTAGTTTTAGTCAGATTAGTTTTAGTTAGTTAGACAGATTAGTTTTAGTCAGTTAGACAGATTAGTTTTAGTCAGATTAGTTTTAGTCAGTTAGACAGATTAGTTTTAGTCAGTTAGACAGATTAGTTTTAGTCAGATTAGTTTTAGTCAGTTAGACAGATTAGTTTTAGTCAGATTAGTTTTAGTCAGATTAGTTTTAGTCAGTTAGACAGATTAGTTTTAGTCAGTTAGACAGATTAGTTTTAGTCAGTTAGACAGATTAGTTTTAGTCAGATTAGTTTTAGTCAGTTAGACAGATTAGTTTTAGTCAGTTAGACAGATTAGTTTTAGTCAGTTAGACAGATTAGTTTTAGTCAGATTAGTTTTAGTCAGATTAGTTTTAGTCAGATTAGTTTTAGTCAGTTAGACAGATTAGTTTTAGTCAGTTAGTCAGATTAGTTTTAGTCAGATTAGTTTTAGTCAGTTAGTCAGATTAGTTTTAGTCAGTTAGACAGATTAGTTTTAGTCATTTAGACAGATTAGTTTTAGTCAGTTAGACAGATTAGTTTTAGTCAGATTAGTTTTAGTCAGATTAGTTTTAGTCAGTTAGTCAGATTAGTTTTAGTCAGATTAGTTTTAGTCAGTTAGTCAGATTAGTTTTAGTCAGATTAGTTTTAGTCAGTTAGACAGATTAGTTTTAGTCAGTTAGACAGATTAGTTTTAGTAAATTAGACAGATTAGTTTTAGTCAGTTAGACAGATTAGTTTTAGTCAGATTAGTTTTAGTCAGATTAGTTTTAGTCAGTTAGTCAGATTAGTTTTAGTCAGATTAGTTTTAGTCAGTTAGTCAGATTAGTTTTAGTCAGTTAGACAGATTAGTTTTAGTCAGTTAGACAGATTAGTTTTAGTCAGTTAGTCAGATTAGTTTTAGTCAGATTAGTTTTAGTCAGTTAGTCAGATTAGTTTTAGTCAGATTAGTTTTAGTCAGTTAGTCAGATTAGTTTTAGTCAGTTAGTCAGATTAGTTTTAGTCAGATTAGTTTTAGTCAGTTAGTCAGATTAGTTTTAGTCAGATTAGTTTTAGTCAGTTAGTCAGATTAGTTTTAGTCAGATTAGTTTTAGTAAATTAGACAGATTATTTATTGTGGTGTAGTTTTAGTTACAGTGGTATTTACTGTCCTGTCAAAATAAAAGACTGACTGAAACTAAATGACCATGTGCTCAACTCTGCCCCCCTCAGGCTGCTGGAGGAACAGCTGCAGGAGCAGGCGGCGTCCCACAGGGAGCAGAGCGAGGACCTGAGGGAAGAGCTTAGGAGGGCGCGGCAGGACAACGACAGGCAGCAGTCGCTATTGGCTCAGAGCATGATGATGTCACAGGAGGCGCGTGTCGACGCAGGCCTGCGCCACGAGATCACCTGTCTGGCCTCCGACAACCTGGTGGGTGTGGCCTGTTATTAGCCAATCATCATCTGCCTGGTGGGTGTGGCCGGTTGTTATTAGCCAATCTTCATCTGCCTGGTGGGTGTGGCCTATGATTATGAACCAATCATCATCTGCCTGGTGGGTGTGGCCGGTTGTTATAAGCCAATCTTCATCTGCCTGGTGGGTGTGGCCTATGATTATGAACCAATCATCATCTGCCTGGTGGGTGTGGCCGGTTGTTATAAGCCAATCTTCATCTGCCTGGTGGGTGTGGCCGGTTGTTATAAGCCAATCTTCATCTGCCTGGTGGGTGTGGCCGGTTGTTATAAGCCAATCTTCATCTGCCTGGTGGGTGTGGCCTATGATTATGAACCAATCATCATCTGCCTGGTGAGTGTGGCCTGTGATTATGAACCAATCATCTGCCTGGTGGGCGTGGCCTGTTATTAGCCAATCAGCTGCCTGGTGGGTGTGGCCTGTTATTAGCCAATCAGCTGACTGGTGGGTGTGGCCTGTTATTATTCACCAATCATATGCCTGGTGGGTGTGGCCTGTTGTTATTCACCAATCATAGGCCTGGTGGGTGTGGCCTGTTATTCACCAATCATATGCCTGGTGGGTGTGGCCTGTCATTAGCCAATCAGCTGTCTGGCGGGTGTGGTCTGTTATTAACCAATCAGGTGATTAACCAGCTGTGTGTGTTTCAGGTGCTCATGGAGCAACGAGAGAAGCAGGACAAGAACCTCCGCAAGCTTTACAAACAGCTGAAGATCTACCGGCACAGAGTGGACGAGCTGGAAGGTACAGTCATCTACAGTAAGGTACAGTAATGGAGGAGAACACAAAAGGTCATGACCTTTTGTGTTCTCTCCTCAGCTCAGAGACCCTAGAGGTCATGACCTTTTGTGTTCTCTCCTCAGCTCAGAGACCCTAGAGGTCATGACCTTTTGTGTTCTCTCCCCAGCTCAGAGACCCTAGAGGTCATGACCTTTTGTGTTCTCTCCTCAGCTCAGAGACCCTAGAGGTCATGACCTTTTGTGTTCTCTCCCCAGCCCGCCCCCAGACATCCAGCCCGGGGGTCAGTGGGGTCAACATCACCCGGAAAGAGAAGGACTTCAAAGGCATGTTGGAGTTCCGAGACGGAGACGAGAAACGCCTCGTCAAACACCTGGTCATCGGTACGTAGACACCTGGTCATCACCTGGTCATTAACACCTGGTCATCACCTGGTCATTAACATCTGGTCATCACCTGGTCATTAACACCTGGTCATCACCTGGTCATTAACATCTGGTCATCACCTGGTCATTAACACCTGGTCATCACCTGGTCATTAACATCTGGTCATCACCTGGTCATTAACACCTGGTCATCACCACCTGGTCATCACCTGGTCATTAACATCTGGTCATCACCACCTGGTCATCACCTGGTCATTAACATCTGGTCATCACCACCTGGTCATCACCTGGTCATTAATTAACATCTGGTCATCACCACCTGGTCATCACCTGGTCATTAACACCTGGTCATT
The DNA here is from genome assembly GCF_951216825.1 of Electrona antarctica. NCBI lineage: Eukaryota > Metazoa > Chordata > Actinopteri > Myctophiformes > Myctophidae > Electrona > Electrona antarctica. The sequence continues at coordinate 349,783 of NW_027637549.1, forward strand.
AACACCTGGTCATTAACACCTGGTCATTAACACCTGGTCATCACCTGGTCATTAACATCTTGTCATTAACACCTGGTCATTAACACCTGGTCATTAACACCTGGTCATCACCTGGTCATTAACACCTGGTCATCACCTGGTCATTAACACCTGGTCATCACCTGGTCATTAACACCTTGTCATTAACACCTGGTCATTAACACCTGGTCATCACCTGGTCATTAACACCTGGTCATCACCACCTGGTCATCACCTGGTCATTAACATCTGGTCATCACCACCTGGTCATCACCTGGTCATTAACATCTGGTCATCACCACCTGGTCATCACCTGGTCATTAATTAACATCTGGTCATCACCACCTGGTCATCACCTGGTCATTAACACCTGGTCATTAACACCTGGTCATTAACACCTGGTCATCACCTGGTCATTAACATCTTGTCATTAACACCTGGTCATTAACACCTGGTCATTAACACCTGGTCATCACCTGGTCATTAACACCTGGTCATCACCTGGTCATTAACACCTGGTCATTAACACCTGGTCATTAACACCTGGTCATCACCTGGTCATTAACATCTTGTCATTAACACCTGGTCATTAACACCTGGTCATTAACACCTGGTCATCACCTGGTCATTAACACCTGGTCATCACCTGGTCATTAACACCTTGTCATTAACACCTGGTCATTAACACCTGGTCATCACCTGGTCATTAACATCTTGTCATTAACACCTGGTCATCGGTACGTAGACACCTGGTCATCACCTGGTCATTAACACCTGGTCATCACCTGGTCATTAACACCTGGTCATCACCTGGTCATTAACATCTGGTCATCACCACCTGGTCATCACCTGGTCATTAACACCTGGTCATTAACACCTGGTCATTAACACCTGGTCATTAACACCTGGTCATCACCTGGTCATTAACATCTTGTCATTAACACCTGGTCATTAACACCTGGTCATTAACACCTGGTCATCACCTGGTCATTAACACCTGGTCATCACCTGGTCATTAACATCTTGTCATTAACACCTGGTCATCGGTACGTAGACACCTGGTCATCACCTGGTCATCACCTGGTCATTAACACCTGGTCATCGGTACGTAGACACCTGGTCATCACCTGGTCATTAACACCTGGTCATCACCTGGTCATTAACACCTGGTCATCACCTGGTCATTAACACCTGGTCATCACCTGGTCATTAACACCTGGTCATCACCTGGTCATTAACACCTGGTCATCACCTGGTCATTAACACCTGGTCATCACCTGGTCATTAACACCTGGTCATTAACACCTGGTCATTAACACCTGGTCATCACCTGGTCATCACCTGGTCATCACCTGGTCATTAACACCTGGTCATCGGTACGTAGACACCTGGTCATTAAGGTTAACTCCTTCCTGTCCACTCAGGTGTACAGCAGACAAACAGGTATTTAATATGCTGGTCAGTTTTACTGCAGTGCACCTTTAGGGCTGCATTATAGAGCGTCGCAGTCCCGCCCCCTTTCATGACGACGCCAGGCCCAGTCCCGCCCCCTTTCATGACGACGCCAGGCCCAGTCCCGCCCCCTTTCATGACGACGCCAGGCCCAGTCCCGCCCCCTTTCATGACGACGCCAGGCCCAGTCCCGCCCCCTTTCATGACGACGCCAGGCCCAGTCCCGCCCCCTTTCATGACGACGCCAGGCCCAGTCCCGCCCCCTTTCATGACGACGCCAGGCCCAGTCCCGCCCCCTTTCATGACGACGCCAGGCCCAGTCCCGCCCCCTTTCATGACGACGCCAGGCCCAGTCCCGCCCCCTTTCATGACGACGCCAGGCCCAGTCCCGCCCCCTTTCATGACGACGCCAGGCCCAGTCCCGCCCCCTTTCATGACGACGCCAGGCCCAGTCCCGCCCCTTTCATGACGACGCCAGGCCCAGTCCCGCCCCCTTTCATGACGACGCCAGGCCCAGTCCCGCCCCCTTTCATGACGACGCCAGGGCCCAGGAAATGAATCCCAATGCATTTTTCTCATAGACATTTCAAAAAGTATTTATTTAAAGACCTTATAAGCGTCGTACGAAGCCAACTCGAGTCGTGACACAACAAACACAATATTTTGGACCAAACAAATAATTACAAAGAAGAAAAACAACAACAAAAGTGTTGTAACCTGCCGTTCTTTAGGGTTAGGGTTAAAGTGTTGTAACCTGCCGTTCTTTAGGGTTAGGGTTAAAGTGTTGTAACCTGCCGTTCTTTAGGGTTAGGGTTAAAGTGTTGTAACCTGCCGTTCTTTAGGGTTAGGGTTAAAGTGTTGTAACCTGCCGTTCTTTAGGGTTAGGGTTAAAGTGTTGTAACCTGCCGTTCTTTAGGGTTAGGGTTAAAGTGTTGTAACCTGCCGTTCTTTAGGGTTAGGGTTAAAGTGTTGTAACCTGCCGTTCTTTAGGGTTAGGGTTAAAGTGTTGTAACCTGCCGTTCTTTAGGGTTAGGGTTAAAGTGTTGTAACCTGCCGTTCTTTAGGGTTAGGGTTAAAGTGTTGTAACCTGCCGTTCTTTAGGGTTAGGGTTAAAGTGTTTTAACCTGCCGTTCTTTAGGGTTAGGGTTAAAGTGTTGTAACCTGCCGTTCTTTAGGGTTAGGGTTAAAGTGTTGTAACCTGCCGTTCTTTAGGGTTAGGGTTAAAGTGTTTTAACCTGCCGTTCTTTAGGGTTAGGGTTAAAGTGTTGTAACCTGCCGTTCTTTAGGGTTAGGGTTAAAGTGTTTTAACCTGCCGTTCTTTAGGGTTAGGGTTAAAGTGTTGTAACCTGCCGTTCTTTAGGGTTAGGGTTAAAGTGTTTTAACCTGCCGTTCTTTAGGGTTAGGGTTAAAGTGTTTTAACCTGCCGTTCTTTAGGGTTAGGGTTAAAGTGTTTTAACCTGCCGTTCTTTAGGGTTAGGGTTAAAGTGTTTTAACCTGCCGTTCTTTAGGGTTAGGGTTAAAGTGTTGTAACCTGCCGTTCTTTTCTACTTTCTAAAACATTGTGTTTATTGTCACGACAAGAGTTGTCTTTGTCCGCGGCGTAAACATCTTTAAATAAATACTTTCTGAAAAGTCTATGAGGAAAATGAACGGGGATTAATTTTCCGGGTCTCTCGAGGGGGCGGGGCTGCGACACTCTATTGTGTATTCTTCTTTTATTAGTAGGTTTTAAATAATATACACTGCTGGTCCTAAGTACGGTTTTGGTTGTATATGTGCAAACATGTGTGCGTGCGTGTACACCTGTGTGTGTGCACGTGTGCACGTGTGCGTGTGCGACATGTACATAGTTTGGTTGGAAGAGGCCTCCAACAACTTGGGACGCCAAAAAAGCAGCTAAACGGCTTGTACAATTCTGTGCGATCTCTTCCACTATCAGTAGCCGCCAAATATGGCGAAGACGCTGTTACTTGTACCCACGTGTGGGTATTTGTCCGTATTTGCTGATTGCACTCTGTACAGCACCTTGTAAATATTTGTGTCCTTGTATTGTATCTCTTATGTGGACATAAATAAATGATTAACCCATTCTGGGCGGGAACCCCTTTTGTTGTTTTAAGCATCGTGTTATACTTTAGCTATTGAAAAATAGCAGATCTACAAGCTACATAGCGCGGCACCGAGGGCCGCACTACGAGCTTGTAGGTCTGCTATTTTTGAAAAATCGTGAAAATGTGGTGCAAATCTTTGAATATATTCTTTCAGAGTTTTTTAACTCAAATCTTTGCTTCTAGGGGGTCGCTAGAACTACACATTTCCAGATGGGGGTCGCTAGAACTACACATTTCCAGATGGGGGTCGCTAGAACTACACATTTCCAGATGGGGGTCGGCGGCCAGATGTTTTTGGGGGTCCTTGACATGAAAATGTTTCAGAACGACTGACATGGAAACATGAGGGTTTTTTCAGAAAACTGTCAGGATTTAGAAGACATTTGTAGAATCGTCCTCAGGTCTAAATGTGTGTGTGTGTGTGTGTGTGTGTGTGTGTGTGTGTGTGTGTGTGTGTGTGTGTGTGTGTGTGTGCGTGTGTGTGTGCGTGTGCGCGGGCATGCGCGCGTGTGCGTGTGTGTGTGTGTGTGCAGACCTGCGCCCCCGCGGTGTGGCGGTCAGTGTGACCCCAGGCCTCCCGGCGTTCGTTCTCTTCATGTGTCTTCGCTTCGTGGACCGCACGGACGACCCGCAGCGCGTCAGCGCTCTGCTCAACGCCACCGTCAGTGGCATCAAACACGTCATCAAGGCACGCTATGTTCATAAGGGCGGCTGTGGCTCAGGAGGTAGAGCAGGTCGTCCAATGATCCATTGGGTCGGCGGTTCGAATCCCGGCTCCTCCTGTCTACATGTCGAAGTGTCCTTGGGCAAGACACTGAACCCCAAATTGATCCCGATGTGCTGGTTCGTACCTTGCATGGCTTCCGCCGCAATCGGTGTGTGAATGTGTGTGTGAATGGGTGAATGTAATGCACCATCTATGTAAAGGTGTGTGAATGTGTGTGTGAATGGGTGAATGTAATGCACCATCTATGTAAAGGTGTGTGAATGTGTGTGTGAATGGGTGAATGTAATGCACCATCTATGTAAAGGTGTGTGAATGTGTGTGTGAATGGGTGAATGTAATGCACCATCTATGTAAAGGTGTGTGAATGTGTGTGTGAATGGGTGAATGTAATGCACAATCTATGTAAAGGTGTGTGAATGGGTGAATGTAATGCACAATCTATGTAAAGGTGTGTGAATGTGTGTGTGAATGGGTGAATGTAATGCACCATGTATGTAAAGGTGTGTGAATGCGTGTGTGAATGGGTGAATGTAATGCACCATGTATGTAAAGGTGTGTGAATGTGTGTGTGAATGGGTGAATGTAATGCACAATCTATGTAAAGGTGTGTGAATGTGTGTGTGAATGGGTGAATGTAATGCACAATCTATGTAAAGGTGTGTGAATGTGTGTGTGAATGGGTGAATGTAATGCACAATCTATGTAAAGGTGTGTGAATGTGTGTGTGAATGGGTGAATGTAATGCACCATCGATGTAAAGGTGTGTGAATGTGTGTGTGAATGGGTGAATGTAATGCACAATCTATGTAAAGGTGTGTGAATGTGTGTGAATGGGTGAATGTAATGCACAATCTATGTAAAGGTGTGTGAATGGGTGAATGTAATGCACAATCTATGTAAAGGTGTGTGAATGTGTGTGTGAATGGGTGAATGTAATGCACCATCTATGTAAAGGTGTGTGAATGTGTGTGTGAATGGGTGAATGTAATGCACAATCTATGTAAAGGTGTGTGAATGTGTGTGTGAATGGGTGAATGTAATGCACCATCTATGTAAAGGTGTGTGAATGTGTGTGTGAATGGGTGAATGTAATGCACAATCTATGTAAAGGTGTGTGAATGTGTGTGTGAATGGGTGAATGTAATGCACAATCTATGTAAAGGTGTGTGAATGTGTGTGTGTGTGAATGGGTGAATGTAATGCACAATCTATGTAAAGGTGTGTGAATGTGTGTGTGAATGGGTGAATGTAATGCACAATCTATGTAAAGGTGTGTGAATGTGTGTGTGAATGGGTGAATGTAATGCACAATCTATGTAAAGGTGTGTGAATGTGTGTGTGAATGGGTGAATGTAATGCACAATCTATGTAAAGGTGTGTGAATGTGTGTGTGAATGGGTGAATGTAATGCACCATCTATGTAAAGGTGTGTGAATGTGTGTGTGAATGGGTGAATGTAATGCACCATCCATGTAAAGGTGTGTGAATGGGTGAATGTAATGCACAATCTATGTAAAGGTGTGTGAATGTGTGTGTGAATGGGTGAATGTAATGCACAATCTATGTAAAGGTGTGTGAATGTGTGTGTGAATGGGTGAATGTAATGCACCATCTATGTAAAGGTGTGTGAATGTGTGTGAATGGGTGAATGTAATGCACCATCTATGTAAAGGTGTGTGAATGTGTGTGTGAATGGATGAATGTAATGCACCATCTATGTAAAGGTGTATGAATGTGTGTGTGAATGGGTGAATGTAATGCACCATCTATGTAAAGGTGTATGAATGTGTGTGTGAATGGGTGAATGTAATGCACCATCTATGTAAAGGTGTATGAATGTGTGTGTGAATGGGTGAATGTAATGCACAATCTATGTAAAGGTGTGTGAATGTGTGTGTGAATGGGTGAATGTAATGCACCATCTATGTAAAGGTGTGTGAATGTGTGTGTGAATGGGTGAATGTAATGCACCATCTATGTAAAGGTGTGTGAATGTGTGTGTGAATGGGTGAATGTAATGCACCATCTCTGTAAAGCGCCTTGGATAAAGGCTCTATATTTACCATAACATGTGACATTTGGTGGTGATGCCTGAATAAATAAAGGTTGTTGTTTATGTTTTTTTGTAGAGAAAAGGAGACGACTTTGAGACCATGTCCTTCTGGCTGGCGAACACCTGCAGGTTCCTGCACTGCATCAGACAGTACAGTGGCAAGGAGGTAGGACTGTCTGTCATCAAACAGTACAGCCGTAGGACTGTCTGTCATCACACAGTACAGCCGTAGGACTGTCTGTCATCAAACAGTACAGCCGTAGGACTGTCTGTCAAACAGTACAGCCGTAGGACTGTCTGTCATCAAACAGTACAGCCGTAGGACTGTCTGTCATCACACAGTACAGCCGTAGGACTGTCTGTCATCAAACAGTACAGCCGTAGGACTGTCTGTCATCACACAGTACAGCCGTAGGACTGTCTGTCATCACACAGTACAGCCGTAGGACTGTCTGTCATCACACAGTACAGCCGTAGGACTGTCTGTCATCACACAGTACAGCCGTAGGACTGTCTGTCATCACACAGTACAGCCGTAGGACTGTCTGTCATCTCACAGTACAGCCGTAGGACTGTCTGTCATCACACAGTACAGCCGTAGGACTGTCTGTCGTCACACAGTACAGCCGTAGGACTGTCTGTCATCACACAGTACAGCCGTAGGACTGTCTGTCATCACACAGTACAGCCGTAGGACTGTCTGTCATCACACAGTACAGCCGTAGGACTGTCTGTCATCTCACAGTACAGCCGTAGGACTGTCTGTCATCACACAGTACAGCCGTAGGACTGTCTGTCGTCACACAGTACAGCCGTAGGACTGTCTGTCGTCACACAGTACAGCCGTAGGACTGTCTGTCAAACAGTACAGCCGTAGGACTGTCTGTCAAACAGTACAGCCGTAGGACTGTCTGTCAAACAGTACAGCCGTAGGACTGTCTGTCGTCACACAGTACAGCCGTAGGACTGTCTGTCGTCACACAGTACAGCCGTAGGACTGTCTGTCGTCAAACTGTACAGCCGTAGGACTGTCTGTCGTCACACAGTACAGCCGTAGGACTGTCTGTCGTCAAACAGTACAGCCGTAGGACTGTCTGTCACACAGTACAGCCGTAGGACTGTCTGTCATCAAACAGTACAGCCGTAGGACTGTCTGTCAAACAGTACAGCCGTAGGACTGTCTGTCATCAAACAGTACAGCCGTAGGACTGTCTGTCGTCACACAGTACAGCCGTAGGACTGTCTGTCGTCACACAGTACAGCCGTAGGACTGTCTGTCGTCACACAGTACAGCCGTAGGACTGTCTGTCAAACAGTACAGCCGTAGGACTGTCTGTCAAACAGTACAGCCGTAGGACTGTCTGTCACACAGTACAGCCGTAGGACTGTCTGTCAAACAGTACAGCCGTAGGACTGTCTGTCAAACAGTACAGCCGTAGGACTGTCTGTCACACAGTACAGCCGTAGGACTGTCTGTCAAACAGTACAGCCGTAGGACTGTCTGTCACACAGTACAGCCGTAGGACTGTCTGTCACACAGTACAGCCGTAGGACTGTCTGTCATCAAACAGTACAGCCGTAGGACTGTCTGTCATCAAACAGTACAGCCGTAGGACTGTCTGTCAAACAGTACAGTCGTAGGACTGTCTGTCATCACACAGTACAGCCGTAGGACTGTCTGTCGTCAAACAGTACAGCCGTAGGACTGTCTGTCACACAGTACAGCCGTAGGACTGTCTGTCATCAAACAGTACAGCCGTAGGACTGTCTGTCATCAAACAGTACAGCCGTAGGACTGTCTGTCAAACAGTACAGTCGTAGGACTGTCTGTCATCACACAGTACAGCCGTAGGACTGTCTGTCGTCAAACAGTACAGCCGTAGGACTGTCTGTCACACAGTACAGCCGTAGGACTGTCTGTCATCAAACAGTACAGCCGTAGGACTGTCTGTCATCACACAGTACAGCCGTAGGACTGTCTGTCACACAGTACAGCCGTAGGACTGTCTGTCATCAAACAGTACAGCCGTAGGACTGTCTGTCGTCAAACAGTACAGCCGTAGGACTGTCTGTCGTCAAACAGTACAGCCGTAGGACTGTCTGTCAAACAGTACAGCCGTAGGACTGTCTGTCAAACAGTACAGCCGTAGGACTGTCTGTCGTCAAACAGTACAGCCGTAGGACTGTCTGTCGTCACACAGTACAGCCGTAGGACTGTCTGTCAAACAGTACAGCCGTAGGACTGTCTGTCAAACAGTACAGCCGTAGGACTGTCTGTCAAACAGTACAGCCGTAGGACTGTCTGTCATCAAACAGTACAGCCGTAGGACTGTCTGTCAAACAGTACAGCCGTAGGACTGTCTGTCATCACACAGTACAGCCGTAGGACTGTCTGTCAAACAGTACAGCCGTAGGACTGTCTGTCAAACAGTACAGCCGTAGGACTGTCTGTCATCAAACAGTACATCCGTAGGACTGTCACTAAATATTGACCTGAATGTAAGTAAGTAAAGTACATTTTATTTATAAAGCACCTTCGAAACAAGGTTACAAAGTGCTAGGGATACTCCGATCAGGTTCTTTGGGGCCGATCCCATCGATCACCGATTTGTTTTCTCGTGATCAGCCGATACCGATATGTCCGATACCGATATGTCCGATACCGATATTTTCAATACCGAATATTGACAAAATTATTATAATTATGTCAAAACCCACATCAAAACTGTTCCTGGGTGTGGGGAGGACGGGGAGAATGTTCCTGGGTGTGGGGAGGACGGGGATAATGTTCCTGGGTGTGGGGAGGACGGGGAGAATGTTCCTGGGTGTGGGGAGGACGGGGAGAATGTTCCTGGGTGTGGGGAGGACGGGGATAATGTTCCTGGGTGTGGGGAGGACGGGGAGAATGTTCCTGGATGTGGGGAGGACGGGGAGAATGTTCCTTGGTGTGGGGAGGACTGGGAGAATGTTCCTGGGTGTGGGGAGGACGGGGAGAATGTTCCTGGGTGTGGGGAGGACGGGGAGAATGTTCCTGGGTGTGGGGAGGACGGGGAGAATGTTCCTGGGTGTGGGGAGGACGGGGAGAATGTTTAGGCCTGTCACAAAGATGATATTACACTATATCTGAGCATCTCTAGGTCTGTCTGTCTGTCTGTCTGTCTGTCTGTTCTGACATCACAACACTCCATATTTGGGCATGCCTGACTACAGAACTCCATATAGAGGAATAGAGACACACAGAGAGAGACGGAAATCTCCATATATAGATATATAGACAGACAGGCAGTTAACCCCTTCCTCCCCACTCGGTGTACAGACAGACAGACAGTTAACCCCTCCCTCTCCCCCCCAGGTGTACAGCAGGGAGAACAGTCCTCGTCAGAACGAACACTGTCTCCTGAACTTCGAGCTGTCAGAATACGAGCAGGTGTTCTCAGACCTGGCCGCACGCCTCTACCTGCAGCTGTGCACCTGCATGGAGGCAGATCTGCAAGTCCTCATCGGTGAGTGCAGATCCACAAGTCCTCATCGGTGAGTGCAGATCCACAAGTCCTCATCGGTGAGTGCAGATCCACAAGTCCTCATCGGTGAGTGCAGATCCACAAGTCCTCATCGGTGAGTGTAGATCCACAAGTCCTCATCGGTGAGTGTAGATCCACAAGTCCTCGTCGGTGAGTGCAGATCCACAAGTCCTCGTCACTTTGACTGATTTGTTGACTATGTTGTTAGACAGAAAGGCTACATGGTGGCCTGGGCCAGCCTAGCGGTTCGGGCAGCCTGACAGGTTCGACTCCCGATCCCCACGACCCTTGCTGCGTGTCCCTCCCCCCCAGCCCCCCCCCCCCCCCCCCCCCTCTCTCTCTCTATCTACCTCCATTTCAGGGAGCTTACTGTAAAATATCAAAATAAATGCAGGAAAAGACCCAAAACATATCTTAGAAAAATAAATGCAAAACAGTTTAACAAAAAGCTTTTATTCTTTTAACACTTTACACCATTAATTAATAGCGTACTGCCAGGGTTTTATCGCGCCTAACACTTACTTTGAAGAGCCGAATATCCGTAACAGGATGTTACAGTGACAAACTGCTGTGTGTGGTGTCTTGACCAGTTGATGTTCTCTCGGTCGGTGGTGGAAAAACCTGCCTTGTCTGGGCCAGAAACGGCCCCTCGATGTCGTTTCTGAGATACAGGGCTTTAAATGCAGGGCTTAGAATGGAAGTGGACGCGCGCGTATTGCTTGGTGTTGTTGTGTTAGCGAGCGGTAGCTAACGATACAATCAGATCAAAACATGGATTAAACAATGTAATCCCTGGAACACGAGAGTCTGGTGTTTGGCGGGCGAGGGTACTAATTTAACCCTCCGTGTTCGCCGTTTCTGGCGGGCTCCGTGTTAACACTCGCGTGACTGCAGTAATGCCGCCTGCCAGGAGAGGGCAGTAAGGCAGTAAGGCCGCCTGCCAGGAGAGGGCAGTAAGGCAGTAAGGCCGCCTGCCAGGAGAGGGCAGTAAGGCAGTAAGGCCGCCTGCCAGGAGAGGGCAGTAAGGCAGTAAGGCCGCCTGCCAGGAGAGGGCAGTAAGGCAGTAAGGCCGCCTGCCAGGAGAGGGCAGTAAGGCAGTAAGGCCGCCTGCCAGGAGAGGGCAGTAAGGCAGTAAGGCCGCCTGCCAGGAGAGGGCAGTAAGGCAGTAAGGCCGCCTTCCACACAAGCTGAATGCAGGTCAAAAATAACTTTTTGATGTTATTGGCCACTGTCCCCAGACGCTTTGACATGTTGGAGGGCCTATTGGGATCCAAGCCTCACGTCCACTCTGACTGTGTGTGTGTGTGTGTGTGTGTGTGTGTGTGTGTGTGTGTGTGTGTGCGTGTGTGTGTGTGTGTGTGTGTGTGTGTGTGTGTGTGTGTGTGTAGTGTCAGGCATGTTGGAGCATGACGCGGTCCAGGGCCTGATGGGATCCAAGCCTCACGTCCACCACTCTACCTCCCAGAGGAAGCAGCATCGAGACGGAGACGGAGACGGAGACGGAGACGGTCAGCATCTAGAATCCAACTATAAATGCGCCACGTCTCTGTCTGTGTGCGTGCGTGTGGTTGTAATCCACGTAACTCGAGAACCGTTCGCTCCACCGACTTCACACGCGTTCCACACCCCCGCAGGGAGTGCAGTGCCCGTTATCGAGTCGGTCGGACCCACGGTTCTCCAGAACCACCACAAAAGGCTCTGCTCAGGCTCTGCCAGTGGGCCTAATGAGGCCAAGTCCCCTCACCTGTGCAATTTCCAGCCTCTGCCTCAGCGAATTGATTGCCATGGCAACCCCACACCTGCCAATTGATTACTTAACCAGTCCACTTTTCACAGTCAGTTTGCACCTCAGACACAGACAGGCAGATACAGAGATCTCCATATACAGTATGGGCACAAAAGGGACACAGACAGATAGTTAAAACGGGTGCTATGACAAGTTGACAACAGGTATTATTAGGTTCTCCAGTAGGCCGGTGGCCGACGGGCACATACAGGTCTAGTCTATCTATTAATGCACCAAGTCTCTGTGTGTGTGTCCATCCATCCATCTTCAACCGCTTATCCGTAGTCGGGTCGCGGGGGCAACAGCTCCACCAGAGACTTCCCTCTCCAGAGCAACATTAGTGACTTCCTCCTCCTGGGGGAACCTCCTCCTGGGGGAACCTCCTCCTGGGGGATCCTCCTCCTGGGGGATTCTCCTCCTGGGGGAACCTCCTCCTGGGGGAACCTCCTCCTGGGGGAAACTCCTCCTGGGGGATCCTCCTCCTGGGGGAACCTCCTCCTGGGGGATCCTCCTCCTGGGGGAACCTCCTCCTGGGGGAACCTCCTCCTGGGGGATCCTCCTCCTGGGGGAACCTTCTCCTGGGGGATCCTCCTCCTGGGGGATCCTCCTCCTGGGGGATCCTCCTCCTGGGGGATGGGATCCTCCTCCTGGGGGATGGGATCCTCCTCCTGGGGGATCCTCCTCCTGGGGGAACCTCCTCCTGGGGGATCCTCCTCCTGGGGGATGGGATCCTCCTCCTGGGGGATGGGATCCTCCTCCTGGGGGAACCTCCTCCTGGGGGAACCCGAGACATTCCAATATATTATATTATATTATATCCTCTCACCATGGACAGTCTCCTGGCCCACCTCAGCGGTCTCCTGGCTCATATTATTATTATTATTATTATTATTATTACAGATGGTCCTCCCCTCACCATGGACTCTCTCCTGGCCCACCTCAGCGGTCTCCTGGCTCATATTATATTATATTATTACAGATGGACCTCCCCTGACCATGGACAGTCTCCTGGCCCACCTCAGCGGTCTCCTGGCTCATATTATATTATATTATTACAGATGGACCTCCCCTGACCATGGACAGTCTCCTGGCCCACCTCAGCGGTCTCCTGGCTCATATTATATTATATTATTACAGATGGACCTCCCCTGACCATGGACAGTCTCCTGGCCCACCTCAGCGGTCTCCTGGCTCATATTATATTATATTATTACAGATGGACCTCCCCTGACCATGGACAGTCTCCTGGCCCACCTCAGCGGTCTCCTGGCTCATATTATTATTATTATTATTATTACAGATGGACCTCCCCTGACCATGGACAGTCTCCTGGCCCACCTCAGCGGTCTCCTGGCTCATATTATATTATATTATTACAGATGGACCTCCCCTGACCATGGACAGTCTCCTGGCCCACCTCAGCGGTCTCCTGGCTCATATTATATTATATTATTACAGATGGACCTCCCCTGACCATGGACAGTCTCCTGGCCCACCTCAGCGGTCTCCTGGCTCATATTATATTATATTATTACAGATGGACCTCCCCTGACCATGGACAGTCTCCTGGCCCACCTCAGCGGTCTCCTGGCTCATATTATATTATATTATTACAGATGGACCTCCCCTGACCATGGACAGTCTCCTGGCCCACCTCAGCGGTCTCCTGGCTCATATTATATTATATTATTACAGATGGACCTCCCCTGACCATGGACAGTCTCCTGGCCCACCTCAGCGGTCTCCTGGCCACCATGCAGAGCCACGGCCTCCAGGAGGACCTGCTCCACCAGGTCACCAGGCAGATGTTCTACCTGATCGCTGCCGTCAGCCTCAACCACCTGCTGCTGAGGAAGGACCTGTGCTGCTGGAACACAGGCCTGCAGATCAAGTATTATTATTATTATTATTATTATTATTATTATTATTATTATTACTGCTGAGGAAGGACCTGTGCTGCTGGAACACAGGCCTGCAGATCAAGTATTATTATTATTATTATTATTATTATTATTACTGCTGAGGAAGGACCTGTGCTGCTGGAACACAGGCCTGCAGATCAAGTATTATTATTATTATTATTATTAGTATTACTGCTGAGGAAGGACCTGTGCTGCTGGAACACAGGCCTGCAGATCAAGTATTATTATTATTATTATTATTATTATTATTATTATTATTATTATTATTATTATTATTATTATTATTATTATTATTATTATTATTATTACTGCTGAGGAAGGACCTGTGCTGCTGGAACACAGGCCTGCAGATCAAGTATTATTATTATTATTATTATTATTATTATTATTATTATTACTGCTGAGGAAGGACCTGTGCTGCTGGAACACAGGCCTGCAGATCAAGTATTATTATTATTATTATTATTATTGTTGTTGTTGTTGTTAGTATTAGTATTTTTATTGTTATTAGTATTAGTATTATTATTATTACTTACGTAAGCAGAGCGTGCAAGTAATGTTATCAGTCAGGTGCTACGATGCGCGCGTCCGGCGGCCAGCACATGTTATGACGTCATATGCTGGCCCCAAGCTGACAGGTATGTGCAGGTATGTTATCCGTCAAGCTACGAAGCATATGTCTCATGACGTGATGAAGATATGTACCAATGTCCCTTAGAATGTACGTGATATGATGTCATACGGACATACGGAAGCAGACCGTGCAGGTATGCTTTCCGCAAACGTGATGAAGATTATGTACCAACGCCAGGGTATAATTGGTTGACGATGGTGACGTAATGATGATATGTTTCAGTGTCAAGTACATACGCATCAAACCACCCGGGTAACCTCATTATACCACCAACCACTCAGAAACTACATATACATACATATAGACATGTACACATAGACATATGAGCATATGACGTGATGATTATATGTACCAATGCCAGGGTATAATTGGTTATCGCTGGTGACGTAACGATGACGTGTTTCAGTGTGATTTCGAAAAGGTTATAATGAATTACCATATTCTTCTTCAACAGATGTTAAAAGTATTTCATACTGATAGCAGTAAGGAGCATGAGACTAGCTGGCCATTACCACTGAGACCAAGGTACCACTAACCAACTCAGAAATGACATATACATAGACATAGGCAAGCTGGAAGGTACGTAGCAAATAGCTAAATCTAATAATTCAATATGTGAGGCTAAGATTTGAAAGTTTGTAGCGGTCTACAGCACGTGCACGCTCTGCTTGCGCACTAGTAGGTCTACTTGTGTGCAACAAGCAAGTAGGCACTCAACAGAGTGCAGTTCTAGTTATTATTATTATTATTAGCTGGGCCTGCAGATCAAGTACCGAAGCTTGACTTTATTATTCTCTATCTATTGTATTGATCTGCAGGCTCACAGGCCTCATCAATATTAGTGTTATCATTATTAATGTTATCATAACGACAATACTGTACCGGTGTTGTTTCAGATACAACGTGCTGCAGCTAGAGGAGTGGCTCTCAGAGCAGCGTCTGGTCTCCAGCGCAGCGCGTCAGACTCTAGAAGGTCTGGTTCAGGCGGCTCAGCTCCTCCAGGCCAAGAAGATCACTGAGGAGGACGCTGTGGCCGTGAGCTCTGTGTGCAGCGCACTGACCACCGCACAGGTTGTTAACGCAACGCACGCACGCACGCACCACACGCACGCACGCACTACACGCACGCACGCACCGCACCGCACGCACACGCAACGCCACGCAACACATGCACGCACCACACGCATGCACCGCACGCACGCACCGCACGCACGCACCGCACGCACGCACAGATGGTTTACTGATGATCCTAGATCCTAGATCCCGACTTAGATCCTAGATCCTAGATCCCGACTTAGATCCTAGATCCTAGGTCCCGACTTAGATCCTAGATCCTAGATCCTACGGTAGGTCCCGACTTAGATCCTAGATCCTAGATCCTAGATCCCGACTTAGATCCTAGATCCTAGGTCCTAGATCCTAGGTCCTAGATCCTAGATCCTAGGTCCTAGATCCCGACTTAGATCCTAGATCCTAGGTCCCAACTTAGATCCTAGATCCTAGATCCCGACTTAGATCCTAGATCCCGACTTAGATCCTAGATCCTAGTCCCGATTTAGATCGTAGATCCTAGGTCACTATTTCTATGTTTATTCTGACCAATATAAAGTGCGTTATAAATAAAATCTATTATTATTATATTTCTATGTTTATATAATCTACTGTTAAGACTGTAAATTGTTGTAAATTGTGCGTATTGGTGGATGTATTCGTCCTATCAGTGCTCTGATTGGTTGATCTGTTTGTCCAATCAGATCGTGCGCATGCTGACGCTCTACACTCCAGTCATGGAGTTCGAGGAGAGAGTTTCCCCTGCTTTCATCAGCAACATCCAGGTGTGTGTGTGTGTGTGTGTGTGTGTGTGTGTGCGCGCGATCACGTGTGCGTGACTGCGTGACTGCATGCTCAGGCTATTTTTTATTATTTTTTCTGAATCTGATCTGAATCTGGTCTATGTGTTCACATTGAGCTGAATCTGGTCTATGTGTTCACATTGATCTGAATCTGGTCTCTTTTCACATTGAACTGAATCTGGTCTCTGTTCACATTGAGCTGAATCTGGTCTCTGTTCACATTGAGCTGAATCTGGTCTATGTGTTCACATTGAACTGAATCTGGTCTATGTGTTCACATTGAACTGAATCTGGTCTCTGTTCACATTGAGCTGAATCTGGTCTCTGTTCACATTGAGCTGAATCTGGTCTCTGTTCACATTGAGCTGAATCTGGTCTATGTGTTCACATTGAACTGAATCTGGTCTCTGTTCACATTGAGCTGAATCTGGTCTCTGTTCACATTGAGCTGAATCTGGTCTCTGTGTTCACATTGAGCTGAATCTGGTCTCTGTTCACATTGAGCTGAATCTGGTCTCTGTTCACATTGAGCTGAATCTGGTCTATGTGTTCACATTGAGCTGAATCTGGTCTCTGTTCACATTGAGCTGAATCTGGTCTCTGTTCACATTGAACTGAATCTGGTCTATGTGTTCACATTGAACTGAATCTGGTCTATGTTCACATTGAACTGAATCTGGTCTCTGTTCACATTGAACTGAATCTGGTCTATGTGTTCACATTGATCTGAATCTGGTCTATGTGTTCACATTGAACTGAATCTGGTCTCTGTTCACATTGAACTGAATCTGGTCTCTGTTCACATTGAACTGAATCTGGTCTATGTGTTCACATTGAGCTGAATCTGGTCTATGTGTTCACATTGAACTGAATCTGGTCTATGTGTTCACATTGAACTGAATCTGGTCTATGTGTTCACATTGAACTGAATCTGGTCTATGTGTTCACATTGAACTGAATCTGGTCTCTGTTCACATTGAACTGAATCTGGTCTATGTGTTCACATTGAGCTGAATCTGGTCTCTGTTCACATTGAGCTGAATTTGGTCTATGTTCACATTGAGCTGAATCTGGTCTATGTGTTCACATTGAACTGAATCTGGTCTCTGTTCACATTGATCTGAATCTGGTCTATGTGTTCACATTGATCTGAATCTGGTCTCTGTTCACATTGAGCTGAATCTGGTCTCTGTTCACATTGTACTGAATCTGGTCTCTCCGTTCAGGTGATCCTGAAGGACCGAGTGGGATCTCCTCTGTTCCTCATGGATGTCAAGAAGGTGTTCCCGGTCTCCTGGACCTACACCGGGTCTCCTGTGGCCCTGGACTCCATTCACATCCCTACCAGCCTCAACCTGGGCTTCCTACAGCAGGTCTAGACTACACCTGGTCTGCTGGACCTACACCTGGTCTCCTGGACCTTCACCTGGTCTCCTGGACCTACACATGGTCTGCTGGACCTACACCTGGTCTCCTGGACCTACACCTGGTCTGCTGGACCTACACCTGGTCTCCTGGACCTACACCTGGTCTGCTGGACCTACACCTGGTGTACACCTGACCTGAAATGTACACCTGTAAACGTTGAACTCCTTCCAAATGAAAAATGACTCTGAGAGTGTTAATTTGGTTTGGACAAAAAATGACGCTCGACTGCCTTTTAAAACCTGATGAAAACTAAAACTAGGCTATGATGACTAAAACTATGACTAAAACTATGACAAACTATGACTAAATCATATACTGACAATTTAATCGACGAATAATCTCTGGTTGATCCAAATTTCTCAGCTTATATATTCAACAAATATAACCAAATGGACCCTTACGGGTCTGTAACTCTGAGAGTGTACCACATGGAACCAAATGGACCCTTACGGGTCTGTAACTCTGAGAGTGTAACAGAGTGCATTTGAATGAAAAATAAAATAAAATAAATAAATAAATAAAATGGAAAATTACCGGGTTTTTTTAAATATATTTTTCATGAACGATGCGTTCTGTGATGTCAGAGCCTCTGTGATGCGTTCTGTGATGTCAGAGCCTCGGCATCATTTACCAAAGGGAGCCAATTAAATATAATTAATTATCTGCAATCTGTTTAGCTCTGTATGCATGGTCTCACCTGTGTAGCTGTTGGGGTGTGTGTGTGCGTGTGCGTGTGTGCGTACGTGTGCGCGACTGGCAGTTTTTGGCTTCAGTCCAATGGAGGCTCTCCTACATAGACTTCTATTGGCTTCAGTCCAATGGAGGCTCTCCTACATAGACTTCTATTGGCTTCAGTCCAATGGAGGCTCTCCTACATAGACTTCTATTGGCTTCAGTCCAATGGAGGCTCTCCTACATAGACTTCTATTGGCTTCAGTCCAATGGAGGCTCTCCTACATAGACTTCTATTGGCTTCAGTCCAATGGAGGCTCTCCTACATAGACTTCTATTGGCTTCAGTACAATGGAGGCTCTCCTACATAGACTTCTATTGGCTTCAGTCCAATGGAGGCTCTCCTACATAGACTTCTATTGGCTTCAGTCCAATGGAGGCTCTCCTACATAGACCTATATTGGCTTCAGTCCAATGGAGGCTCTCCTACATAGACTTCTATTGGCTTCAGTCCAATGGAGGCTCTCCTACATAGACTTCTATTGGCTTCAGTACAATGGAGGCTCTCCTACATAGACTTCTATTGGCTTCAGTCCAATGGAGGCTCTCCTACATAGACTTCTATTGGCTTCAGTCCAATGGAGGCTCTCCTACATAGACTTCTATTGGCTTCAGTCCAATGGAGGCTCTCCTACATAGACTTCTATTGAGAATGGGGACAACCAACTGGGACAAGTCCTGGACCGGAAGTAGGCAGAAATGCATTGGACTCAGGGCAACAGCCCAGCTTTAATGATCTTAAATCCCTTTATTTTAGATTGTTTTGTAGTAATAGTACAACATAAACATTAAAGAGACTTTAGTTGTTACTGTACAATACTTTAAAACAGTTGTCATGTTGCACACATGCTTAAAATAGCTCTTGTTTGCTCTTGTTTTCCTAGTTGAAAACAATGTATTTCCAACTCCAGCTTGTCTCAGTTCAGGCTGCATGAACAGCGCTGGGTTTCTGCCCCATCAATGTCCTAACTCTTCTATTAGATGGCTCTGGGTTTCTGCCCCCTCAATGTCCTAACTCTTCTATTAGATGGCTCTGGGTTTCTGCCCCTCAATGTCCTAACTCTTCTATTAGATGGCTCTGGGTTTCTGCCCCCTCAATGTCCTAACTCTTCTATTAGATGGCTCTGGGTTTCTGCCCCTCAATGTCCTAACTCTTCTATTAGATGGCTCTGGGTTTCTGCCCCCTCAATGTCCTAACTCTTCTATTAGATGGCTCTGGGTTTCTGCCCCTCAATGTCCTAACTCTTCTATTAGATGGCTCTGGGTTTCTGCCCCCTCAATGTCCTAACTCTTCTATTAGATGGCTCTGGGTTTCTGCCCCCTCAATGTCCTAACTCTTCTATTAGATGACTCTGGGTTTCTGCCCCCTCAATGTCCTAACTCTTCTATTAGATGGCTCTGGGTTTCTGCCCCTCAATGTCCTAACTCTTCTATTAGATGGCTCTGGGTTTCTGCCCCTCAATATCCTAACTCTTCTATTAGATGGCTCTGGGTTTCTGCCCCTCAATGTCCTAACTCTTCTATTAGATGGCTCTGGGTTTCTGCCCCTCAATGTCCTAACTCTTCTATTAGATGGCTCTGGGTTTCTGCCCCCTCAATGTCCTAACTCTTCTATTAGATGGCTCTGGGTTTCTGCCCCCTCAATGTCCTAACTCTTCTATTAGATGGCTCTTGGTTTCTACCCCCTCAATGTCCTAACTCTTCTATTAGATGGCTCTGGGTTTCTGCCCCCTCAATGTCCTAACTCTTCTATTAGATGGCTCTTGGTTTCTGCCCCCTCAATGTCCTAACTCTTCTATTAGATGGCTCTGGGTTTCTGCCCCTCAATGTCCTAACTCTTCTATTAGTTGGCTCTGGGTTTCTGCCCCCTCAATGTCCTAACTCTTCTATTATATGGCTCTGGGTTTCTGCCCCTCAATGTCCTAACTCTTCTATTAGATGGCTCTGGGTTTCTGCCCCTCAATGTCCTAACTCTTCTATTAGATGGCTCTGGGTTTCTGCCTCCTCAATGTCCTAACTCTTCTATTAGATGACTCTGGGTTTCTGCCCCCTCAATGTCCTAACTCTTCTATTAGATGGCTCTGGGTTTCTGCCCCCTCAATGTCCTAACTCTTCTATTAGATGGCTCTGGGTTTCTGCCCCCTCAATGTCCTAACTCTTCTATTAGATGGCTCTGGGTTTCTGCCCCCTCAATGTCCTAACTCTTCTATTAGATGGCTCTGGGTTTCTGCCCCCTCAATGTCCTAACTCTTCTATTAGATGGCTCTGGGTTTCTGCCCCCTCAATGTCCTAACTCTTCTATTAGACTGCTCTGGGTTTCTGCCCCCTCAATGTCCTAACTCTTCTATTAGACGGCTCTGGGTTTCTGCCCCCTCAATGTCCTAACTCTTCTATTAGACGACTCTGGGTTTTAACTCTTCTATTAGACGGCTCTGGGTTTCTGCCCCCTCAATGTCCTAACTCTTCTATTAGACGGCTCTGGGTTTCTGCCCCCTCAATGTCCTAACTCTTCTATTAGATGGCTCTGGGTTTCTGCCCCCTCAATGTCCTAACTCTTCTATTAGACGGCTCTGGGTTTCTGCCCCCTCAATGTCCTAACTCTTCTATTAGACGGCTCTGGGTTTCTGCCCCCTCAATGTCCTAACTCTTCTATTAGACGGCTCTGAAAGGCTCATCTCAACACAGAAAGAAATGAAAAGTGAAAATGAAATGATAACTTTACTTCACACTTAAGTTGAATCTTGTTTTGGTGTTCTTCTTCCCTCCCACTGACTGACACATGGAAACAGCACACTGAGCGCACTGTGACCCTAACCCTAACCCTAACCCATTTGGAAACAGCACACTGAGCGCACTGTGCACTGAGCACACTGCACACAGAACACAGCGCACTGCACACAGAACACAGCGCACTGCACACAGCGCACTGCACACAGCACACTGAGCGCACTGTGCAATGGGTTAGGGTTAGGGTTAGGGTTAGGGTTAGGGTTAGGGAAACACTTAGCAATGCAAACTAATAGGGTTAGGGTTAGGGTTAACCCTAACCCTAACAGCACACTGAGCGCACTGTGCAATGGGTTAGGGTTAGGGTTAGGCAAACACTTAGCAATGCAAACTAATAGGGTTAGGGTTAGGGTTAGGGTTAACCCTAACCCTAGGGTTAGGGTTAGGGTTAACCCTAACCCTAACAGCACACTGAGCGCACTGTGCAATGGGTTAGGGTTAGGGAAACAGCACACTGAGCGCACTGTGCAATGGGTTAGGGTTAGGGTTAGGGAAACACTTAGCAATGCAAACTAATAGGGTTAGGGTTAGGGTTAGGGTTAACCCTAACAGCACACTGAGCGCACTGTGCAATGGGTTAGGGAAACAGCACACTGAGCGCACTGCAATGAAACAGCACACTGAGCGCACTGTGCAATGAACAGCACACTGAGGGCACTGCAATGAACAGCACACTGAGGGCACTGTGCAATGAAACAGCACACTGAAACAGCACACTGAGCGCACTGTGCATTGAAACAGCACACTGAGCGCACTGTGCAATGAAACAGCACACTGAAACAGCACACTGAGGGCACTGTGCAATGAAACAGCACACTGAAACAGCACACTGAGCGCACTGTGCATTGAAACAGCACACTGAGGGCACTGTGCAATGAAACAGCACACTGAGGGCACTGTGCAATGAAACAGCACACTGAGCGCACTGTGCAATGAAACAGCACACTGAAACAGCACACTGAGCGCACTGTGCAATGAACAGCACACTGAGGGCACTGTGCATTGAAACAGCACACTGAAACAGCACACTGAGCGCACTGTGCATTGAAACAGCACACTGAAACAGCACACTGAGCGCACTGTGCATTGAAACAGCACACTGAGCGCACTGTGCAATGAAACAGCACACTGAGCGCACTGTGCAATGAAACAGCACACTGAGGGCACTGTGCAATGAAACAGCACACTGAAACAGCACACTGAGGGCACTGTGCAATGAAACAGCACACTGAAACAGCACACTGAGCGCACTGTGCAATGAACAGCACACTGAGGGCACTGTGCATTGAAACAGCACACTGAGGGCACTGTGCATTGAAACAGCACACTGAAACAGCACACTGAGCGCACTGTGCAATGAAACAGCACACTGAGCGCACTGTGCAATGAAACAGCACACTGAAACAGCACACTGAGCGCACTGTGCAATGAAACAGCACACTGAAACAGCACACTGAGCGCACTGTGCAATGAAACAGCACACTGAAACAGCACACTGAGCGCACTGTGCAATGAAACAGCACACTGAGCGCACTGTGCAATGAAACAGCACACTGAGCGCACTGTGCAATGAACAGCACACTGAGCGCACTGTGCAATGAAACAGCACACTGAAACAGCACACTGAAACAGCACACTGAAACAGCACACTGAAACAGCACACTGAAACAGCACACTGAGCGCACTGTGCAATGAAACAGCACACTGAAACAGCACACTGAAACAGCACACTGAAACAGCACACTGAGCGCACTGTGCAATGAAACAGCACAATGAAACAGCACACTGAAACAGCACACTGAGCGCACTGTGCATTGAAACAGCACACTGAGCGCACTGTGCAATGCAAACTAATAGGCCAGTGTGCTCCGGTGCGGTATTTGAGGTAGATTCTTGCGTGCGTGCGTGCGTGCGTGCGTGCGTGCGTGAACCCTCTCACCTCTGACCTCTAACGTGGGCACTTGAACCTCTGTTTTACTTTTTTTTACAGGAAAATATCGTTGCTGTCGGGAGAAAACCACCTAACTCCAAAAAAAAGCAGCTAACTCCACCACCTCTCCCCCTCTCAAACTGTCTGCTATAAAGCAGCTAACTCCACCACCTCTCCCTCTCAAACTGTCTGCTATAAAGCAGCTAACTCCACCACCTCTCCCCCTCTCAAACTGTCTGCTATAAAGCAGCTAACTCCACCACCTCTCCCCCTCTCAAACTGTCTGCTATAAAGCAGCTAACTCCACCACCTCTCCCCCTCTCAAACTGTCTGCTATAAAGCAGCTAACTCCACCACCTCTCCCCCTCTCAAACTGTCTGCTATAAAGCAGCTAACTCCACCACCTCTCCCCCTCTCAAACTGTCTGCTATAAAGCAGCTAACTCCACCACCTCTCCCTCTCAATCTGTCTGCTATAAAGCAGCTAACTCCACCACCTCTCCCTCTCAATCTGTCTGCTATAAAGCAGCTAACTCCACCACCTCTTCCCCTCTCAAACTGTCTGCTATAAAGCAGCTAACTCCACCACCTCTCCCTCTCAAACTGTCTGCTATAAAGCAGCTAACTCCACCACCTCTCTCCCTCTCAATCTGTCTGCTATAAAGCAGCTAACTCCACCACCTCTCCCTCTCAAACTGTCTGCTATAAAGCAGCTAACTCCACCACCTCTCCCCCTCTCAAACTGTCTGCTATAAAGCAGCTAACTCCACCACCTCTCCCCCTCTCAAACTGTCTGCTATAAAGCAGCTAACTCCACCACCTCTCCCCCTCTCAAACTGTCTGCTATAAACCAGTTAACTCCACCAACTCTCTCCCTCTCAAACTGTCTGCTATAAAGCAGCCAACTCCACCACCTCTCCCCCTCTCAAACTGTCTGCTCATCATTAAATTGTAAATATAATACAATCACAATATGATATTAATGATGTAATCAGGTATATATTATTATGATATTAATGATGTAATCAGGTATATATTATTATGATATTCTGGTTAAAATGATCATTAAAAACATACAACCGACACAATATAGACTAGAGCTTCTGAATGTCTTTATTGACAACATGAATGTGAACATTATGGAAGCTCTTTATTGACAACATGAATGTGAACATTATGGAAGCTCTTTATTGACAACATGAATGTGAACATTATGGAAGCTCTTTATTGACAACATGAATGTGAACATTATGGAAGCTCTTTATTGACAACATGAATGTGAACATTATGGAAGCTCTTTATTGACAACATGAATGTGAACATTATGGAAGCTCTTTATTGACAACATGAATGTGAACATTATGGAAGCTCTTTATTGACAACATGAATGTGAACATTATGGAAGCTCTTTATTGACAACATGAATGTGAACATTATGGAAGCTCTTTATTGACAACATGAATGTGAACATTATGGAAGCTCTTTATTGACAACATGAATGTGAACATTATGGAAGCTCTTACGTGGTGCCAAAGTTTGTGATATTGCCATTGAGAATGCATTGGGCGTTTAAGTTAAATAACTCAGAAACTACAAAACATTTCAAAGTAAAAAGTTCCAGCATGTGTCTCCACAGTCAGCTGAATTATAAAAAGTGTGAATGGATTTTCAGGTGAAAGTGATTTTTTGAAAGTTTGCACCGAAGTCCTGACGTCGCTGTCAGTAGAGGGCGCCAGTCCACAGGTTAATACTGTCAGTAGAGGGCGCCAGTCCACAGGTTCATGTACTTTTTATTTGCATTGTAATCTCCATAGGGGGGTTTTTAGATCGCCTCATATAAGAACTGTGTTTGGAAAATAAACCCCGGCCTTTTCACTCATATGGATATGAAGCATCGACTGAAGGTGGAAATGTACAAATATACCCAAAGAGTAACACAATAAGCGCTAGAAACGAGTCAAACAACCCAGAGACTACATTTCCAGGTAGGCGGGGGGGGGGGGGGGGGGGGGGGGGTGGCTGCACCTGCCCATCGCACAACAGAAACTGACGTTATTTTTTTATTTATTTTTTCATTGATATTTAATGTCTTGTGGTTAGTACGAGTCGAGTCACCGCCAGCTGAGCTTACGTCAACGAGGAATCTCAGGAATGCAATGTGTTGACAGCTGGGCGTGACGTATATTAGCAGCGACATTGCTTTCATATGTAGTTTCAAGGCTTTTGCGGCCACATTAATTCCATTTTCTCCAGAAACTGGCTGTATCAAATATGAATGGACATCATTAACGACGCACAGCCACCCCCCTGACAGAAAGGCTGTGATGATGGGTTTATTTTTCAAACACAGTTCTTATAGTATGAGGCGATCTAAAACCCCCCTATGGAGATTACAATGGAAATAAAAAAATACATGAACCTGTGTACTGGCGCCCTCTACTGGCAGTGACGTCAGACTTCGGTGCTCTATATTTAGACATTTATACTCTTATATTATCCTCAATGGCTTTCTGAGTAGAACTTAACTTAACTTAACTTACTGAGTAGAACTACGATGTGGAAATACTCTGTTACAGGATACACAGCATTGTTGTTTTCCTCGACTAAAACTAAGACGAAAAATGTTCGTCGACTATACCTTTTTCCACTGACGAAAACTAAATGGAAACTACATGAAAACTAAGCTATAATGACTAGAACTAAATATACTGACAATTTCGTCAACAAATAAAAACTGGACTAAAATGTTATGAAGGGACTAGTGGACAAGAGATCCAGTGTAAGTAATTTTACACTTGGTTGCATGCTGAAAATAGCAGATCTACAAGCTCAGCTGCGACGCGTTGTGAGCTTGTAGATCTGCTATTTTCAGTAACTGTCATTACGACGGCATCAAGGCCCGCCAAAATACATTTTAGTCGACTAAATCAACTGTAGATTTGGTCGACTAAAATCCTATATGATATTTAGTCGACTAAAACTAGACTAACACTGAAACATTCCAGGTGACTAAAATGTGACTAAAACCAGGGGTCCTGGATGACCCCTGGATGACCCTTGGGGGTCCTGGATGACCCCTGGATGACCCCCGAGGGTCCTGGATGACCCCCGAGGGTCCTGGATGACCCCTGGATGACCCCTAGATGACCCCTGGGGGTCCTGGATGACCCCTGGATGACCCCCAGGGATCCTGGATGACCCCTGGATGACCCCTGGGGGTCCTGGATGACCCCTGGATGACCCCCGGGGGTCCTGGATGACCCCTGGATGACCCCCAGGGGTCCTGGATGACCCCCAGGGGTCCTGGATGAACCCTGGATGACCCCCAGGGGTCCTAGGTGACCCCCAGGGGTCCTGGATGAACCCTGGATGACCCCCGGGGTCCTGGATGACCCCCAGGGGTCCTGGATGACCCCCAGGGGTCCTGGATGACCCCTGGATGACCCCCGGGGTCCTGGATGAACCCTGGGGGTCCTGGATGACCCCTGGACAGAGATGGGCAGTATTTGAAATACATGTATTTGAAATACGTATTTGAAATACTTTTTTGTATTTTGTAATTTGTATTTTGCTGGGATGGAAGAAATTAGATGTATTTTGTATCTAGATACTTTCAGATCTAGTATTTTCTGTATTTCAAATACATAAAATACTTTTTAATGTCATTTTACACAGCCTCAGGTTTAAACTGTAGGGGCAAAACACATAACCTGACTCCGCCAGATGGGGCAGCAGAGTACACTGGGTTCCCCCCTCCTGCTCCCATCTGGGAACTCTCAGGCAGACTTGATGCCCGGCCACAAAACGGCCTGGCCAATCAGCAGCAGCTAGAGGCGGGATAGCCGCTGCTGATTGGCCAGGCCGTTTGAGGCCTGGCAAGGAACGGTGAGCACAGGGCGGGCGGAGCCGTGGGGGCTTTTTACGTTATTTGCGCAGTGAGTGTAACGCTGCTCAATGGTGAAATCTTCCGCCAACAGCACTGTGGTGCTGGTATAAACAGTGTGGAGCACTGTTTATACCAGTCAGTCTGTCATACCATCCCTCCCCACTGGGGGCGCTGTTTATACCAGTCTCTCTGTCATACCATCCCTCCCCACTGGGGGCGCTGTTTATACCATCCCTCCCCACTGGGGGCGCTGTTTATACCATCCCTCTACACTGGGGGTGCTGTTTATACCATCCCTCCCCACTGGGGACGCTGTTTATACCAGTCTCTCTGTCATAGCATCCCTCTCCACTGGGGGCACTGTTTATACCAGTCAGTCTGTCATACCATCTCTCCCCACTGGGGGCGCTGTTTATACCATCCCTCTACACTGGGGGTGCTGTTTATACCATCCCTCCCCACTGGGGACGCTGTTTATACCAGTCTCTCTGTCATAGCATCCCTCTCCACTGGGGGCACTGTTTATACCAGTCAGTCTGTCATACCATCCCTCCCCACTGGGGGCACTGTTTATACCAGTCTGTCATACCATCCCTCCCCACTGGGGGCGCTGTTTATACCAGTCTGTCATACCATCCCTCCCCACTGGGGGCGCTGTTTATACCAGTCTGTCATACCATCCCTCTACACTGGGGGCGCTGTTTATACCAGTCTGTCATACCATCCCTCCCCACTGGGGGCGCTGTTTATACCAGTCTGTCATACCATCCCTCTACACCGGGGGCGCTGTTTATACCAGTCAGTCTGTCATACACAGACAGACAGACAGACAGACAGACAGACAGACAGACAATAAATGTTTATACCTTATTCTGCTCTGTTTGTCTACTTAAAACTGTTTTAAACTGTTTCAAAACCCCCCATTTTTTCATGGGGGGCCCCCTTGCTACAATCATGCTTAGGGCCCCTTGGAGGCCAGAATCGGCACTGCATGTGCACATCTTGTTACCGGGGAAGACCGGGGGGTTTTCCAAATCACTGAATGCTCCTTTAATTGATAATCTATTCATCTTAGTCATTAGTATCTTGTTTACTTATCTTGTTTTTTATTGTTGGTTTAAATGTAAATTGGTGGTAGGCCTAATCAATCAATCAATCAATCAATCAATCTCTTTCTACATTTTTCTTGAGGTAGAAGTCAAAGAGGAGTGACAGTGATGAATCAGATGGCCAATCCATTCCTTTGTGGGTCCTGTTTGATACAGTTATAGCACATTGATTTGCTTAAAATATAAAGTGTATCATTCTTAATAACCTTCAATGTATTAGACATTCTGACAGGTCATTAATTTAATATTTGGCAATTAATTATGAATTTACTTATCATTATATACATTTTAATGAAAATGTATTTTCATGTATTTTCAAAATACAAAATACGTATTTGTATCTCAAATACATTTCTCAGACCAGTATTTGTATTTTGTATTTAAATACATTCTGTGACCCAGTATTTGTATTTTGTAACAAAATACATTTTCAATGTATTTTGCCCATCTCTGCCCCTGGATGACCCCCGGGGTCCTGGATGAACCCTGGGGGTCCGCAGACCCCACTTTGAGAACCACTGGTATGAAGTGTTAGTATATAGTGATGTAGACGGTAAAGTAAAAGCATCTGTAAATTGTACTCGAGTAAAAGTATGTGAGTAAATGTACTCAGTGAGTTTCCATCAGTGTTACAGAGGATAGAGTATGTGAGTAAATGTACTCAGTGAGTTTCCATCAGTGTTACAGAGGATAGAGTATGTGAGTAAATGTACTCGGTGAGTTTCCATCAGTGTTACAGAGGATAGAGTATGTGAGTAAATGTACTCAGTGAGTTTCCATCAGTGTTACAGAGGATAGAGTATGTGAGTAAATGTACTCGGTGAGTTTCCATCAGTGTTACAGAGGATAGAGTATGTGAGTAAATGTACTCGGTGAGTTTCCATCAGTGTTACAGAGGATAGAGTATGTGAGTAAATGTACTCGGTGAGTTTCCATCAGTGTTACAGAGGATAGAGTATGTGAGTAAATGTACTCAGTGAGTTTCCATCAGTGTTACAGAGGATAGAGTATGTGAGTAAATGTACTCAACTTCAGAAACTTTATACATCCACGTATGATAACAGCATCCTAAGGTTAGCAAGGAATATCACCTCTAATACTAAGCATGTGTTGTATGGAGAATATAGGTTGCTACCTTCAGGAAGGAGATATGGTGTACCAGCATACAATAAGGTCAGACTAAAGAGGTCCTTTGTCCACCAGTCGACCTTGAGGCTTAATCAGGAGTCGTAGTAGCCACAGGATAATCTAAGCGGTGGATATTGCTCTTGTCTTCATGTCTTTATGTATGTAAATTGTCTTGTTCTTTGTGTTATGTCAAATGTGTGTACGTATGTGTTCTGCATACTTGGCTGCTGTGTCGCAAGACAAATTTCAGTGTGAACTGACAATAAAGTACTATATCATATCATATCAGTGAGTTTCCATCAGTGTTACAGAGGATAGAGTATGTGAGTAAATGTACTCAGTGAGTTTCCATCAGTGTTACAGAGGATAGAGTATGTGAGTAAATGTACTCAGTGAGTTTCCATCAGTGTTACAGAGGATAGAGTATGTGAGTAAATGTACTCGGTGAGTTTCCATCAGTGTTACAGAGGATAGAGTATGTGAGTAAATGTACTCGGTGAGTTTCCATCAGTGTTACAGAGGATAGAGTATGTGAGTAAATGTACTCGGTGAGTTTCCATCAGTGTTACAGAGGATAGAGTATGTGAGTAAATGTACTCAGTGAGTTTCCATCAGTGTTACAGAGGATAGAGTATGTGAGTAAATGTACTCGGTGAGTTTCCATCAGTGTTACAGAGGATAGAGTATGTGAGTAAATGTACTCGGTGAGTTTCCATCAGTGTTACAGAGGATAGAGTATGTGAGTAAATGTACTCGGTGAGTTTCCATCAGTGTTACAGAGGATAGAGTATGTGAGTAAATGTACTCGGTGAGTTTCCATCAGTGTTACAGAGGATAGAGTATGTGAGTAAATGTACTCAGTGAGTTTCCATCAGTGTTACAGAGGATAGAGTATGTGAGTAAATGTACTCGGTGAGTTTCCATCAGTGTTACAGAGGATAGAGTATGTGAGTAAATGTACTCGGTGAGTTTCCATCAGTGTTACAGAGGATAGAGTATGTGAGTAAATGTACTCGGTGAGTTTCCATCAGTGTTACAGAGGATAGAGTATGTGAGTAAATGTACTCAGAGTTTCCATCAGTGTTACAGAGGATAGAGCAGGAAACCACTGAAGGTGTTGTGGTTGTCTGAGTTATCATAGAGCCTGGTTCTAGAGTTAGCCCAGAGCCAGTTCTCATCGAGCCTGTCGGAACTACCACTAGAACCAGGTAACCTCATGTCTACTGTGTCTCCCTGCTCCATCTCCACCACCGCTCCATTAGAGACGTATTCATACCCGTATTGATGATTATTGTATCCATAGTTATAAATGAGTTGCTGATCATTTTTATACATGGAGATCCTCACACGCTCTGATGATCCATAGGTAGCTACAGTGAATCTAAAGTAATAAACACCTTTCACCGGGGCGAGGAAAACACCTGGAAAACACACACACACACACACACACACACACACACACACACACACAGGTCAAGGGTCATAAAGCTCATTTGCATAATGTACATAATCACTTAATGTAACGCTCATTAACATAATTAACATCATAACTTAATGTAAAGCTCATTAACATAATTAACATCATAACTTAATGTAAAGCTCATTAACATAATTCACATCATAACTTAATGTAAAGCTAATTAACATAATGAACATCATAACTTAATGTAAAGCTCATTAACATAATTAAGTTAACCTCCACCTACCTGTAGATGTATTGTAGGCGTTGCCGATGTTAGTGATGACTCTCTTATAAACCAGAGTGGTTCTAGAACTAAATGGTCCAACATATCCACTAGGACCACCAGCACCCAACCCAGCAGAGAAGGCCACCTTTGGTTGGTCTGTCAACACAAGAGATTATCACATTATTTATATCATTATAAAAGATTGAATTCATTCACTCACTCACTGTCACTCACTCACTCACTCACTCACTCATTCACTCTCTCTGTCACTCACTCACTCACTCACTCACTCACTCACTCACTCTGTCACTCACTCACTCACTCACTCACTCTGTCACTCACTGTCACTCACTCACTCACTCACTCACTCACTCACTCACTCTGTCACTCACATGGAATATATTAAATTAAATTATTAAAAATAGATCAAACCCCAACTACACAGATCACTTTATTGATAACGATAGAATAATCAACAACATGAATGAGGTGGTGGAGGAGTTTAATAACTTCTTTGTGAGTGTGGGTCCAAATCTGGCTGCCGAAATAAAACCACCCCTAGGAGGTGGTGTTGCTCAACTGCATGATGAAAGAAATCCTGCCTCAATCTTCCTACACAACACAGACAAACAGGAAATACTAGATATTGTCCACAAGTTAAACAACAAAACATCTACAGATGGAGATGGTATTAACATGGCAGTTTTGAAGAAGGTTATTTGTGCTGTGGCAGACCCCTTAGCACATATCTGCAATCTATCTCTCAAAACAGGTTTTTTCCCCACCCAAATGAAAACGGCCAAGGTTATCCCAGTTTACAAAGCTGGTGATAAACATTGCTTCACCAACTATAGGCCCATATCCCTGCTGTCTCAATTTTCAAAAATTCTGGAAAAAATATTCTCTGCAAGGTTGGACAGTTTTATAGATAAACACAATATTCTTATGGAGAGTCAATATGGATTTAGATCTGGCCGGTCAACTACAATGGCACTGATTGAGCTAATTGAATAATTAACTACATCAATCGACAGTAATAAATATGCCCTTGGTATCTTTATTGACTTAAAAAAGGCATTTGATACAATAGACCATGACATATTACTGCAAAAAATAGAAAAATATGGGATTAGAGGGGTAGGGCTTAATTGGGTTAAGAGTTACATAAAAAACAGACAACAATACGTACAGATAGGGGAGCATAAGTCTAGTTGCTCACCCATTAACTGTGGGGTACCGCAAGGTTCAATTTTAGGTCCTAAATTATTTATACTATACATAAACGACATATGTAAAGTTTCAAGTATCTTGAAGTATGTTGTCTTTGCCGATGACACTAACATCTTCTGTGCTGGGGAGAACCTTCAGCAATTGTTGAAGGAGGTCTCACTTGAACTGGGTAAACTAAAACTATGGTTTGATACAAATAAACTATCACTCAACTTGGGAAAAACAAAATTTATGATCTTTGGAAATAAATCAATACAATCAAATTCACCAGTTGAGTTAAAGATCGACAATGTAAACATAGAAAGAGTTAATGAGAACATATTTTTGGGAGTGATTATAGATGACAAATTCAGTTGGAAACCCCATATAAAATATATCCGTTCTAAATTAGCTAGAAGTGTTGGTGTACTAGGCAAAACCAGACATATACTAAATTATAAGTCACTGATTACATTATATAACACACTAATATCACCATATCTGACATATTGTGTGGAGGTGTGGGGAAACACCTATAGAAGCAACCTACAGCCTTTAATTATAATGCAAAAAAGAGCATTAAGAATAGTACATAAGGTAGGTTACTATAATCCTACAAATGAACTGTTCTTAAAGTCTTCCACACTGAAATTCTTAGATTTAGTTGAATTTAAATCGGCACAAATTATGTACAAAGTAAGGAATAAACAACTTCCTGTGAATATCCTAAAATTGTTCAAGGATAGGGAGGGACGATATCAGTTAAGATGGGACCTAAACTTTCAACAACCTTGTGTTAGCACCACCCGGAAGAGCATGTGTATTTCTGTCTGTGGGGTTAAAATATGGAATGGCTTGACTGAGGATGTGAAACACAGCAGACACATCTCTCGATTCAAGATACTATTCAAGCATATCCTTTTGGCTAAATACAGTATATCATAAGTTCATTTGTACATAACATATTTAACCTATGAGGATGATGATGATGATGATGATGATTATGGTAATTAATTGATAGTGATCCTGGTGGATCTCCATGGTGACACGGGGGTGGGTGGGGTATGTGAGGATACGTGAGGATTTTTATTTTATTTTGATGTTCGTAGGATAGGCATTTATAAGCTTTCAGCTTCAGCCTATTCCTTTTGATCACCTCCAGTTCTTTTTGGTTATGTAACCGTGTGTTAACGAATAAGTTGTTTTGTTACTGTGAAGATGATCAAATAAACTAAACTAAACTAAACTCACTCACTCACTCACTCACTCACTCTGTCACTCACTGTCACTCACTCACTCACTCACTCACTGTCACTCACTCTGTCACTCACTCACTCACTCACTCACTCACTCTGTCACTCACTGTCACTCACTCACTCACTCACTCACTCACTCACTCACTCACTCACTCTGTCACTCACTGTCACTCACTCACTCACTCACTGTCACTCACTCTGTCACTCACTCACTCACTCACTCACTCACTCTGTCACTCACTGTCACTCACTCACTCACTCACTCATTCACTCACTCACTCACTCACTCACTCACTCACTCACTCACTCACTCACTCACTGTCACTCACTCACTCACTCACTCTGTCACTCACTCACTCACTGTCACTCACTCACTCACTCACTCTGTCACTCACTCACTCACTCACTCACTCACTCACTGTCACTCACTGTCACTCACTGTCACTCACTCACTCACTCACTCACTCACTCACTCACTCACTCACTGTCACTCACTCACTCACTGTCACTCACTGTCACTCACTGTCACTCACTCACTCACTCACTCACTCACTCACTCACTGTCACTCACTGTCACTCACTCACTCACTCACTGTCACTCACTCTGTCACTCACTCACTCACTCACTCACTCACTCACTCACTCTGTCACTCACTGTCACTCACTCACTCACTCACTCACTCACTCACTCTGTCACTCACTCACTCACTGTCACTCACTCTGTCACTCACTCTGTCACTCACTCTGTCACTCACTCACTCACTCTGTCACTCACTCACTCACTCACTCACTCACTCACTGTCACTCACTCACTGTCACTCACTCACTCACTCACTCACTCACTCACTCACTCTGTCACTCACTCACTCACTGTCACTCACTCACTCACTCACTCTGTCACTCACTCACTGTCACTCACTGTCACTCACTGTCACTCACTCACTCACTCACTCACTCACTCACTGTCACTCACTCACTCACTCACTCACTGTCACTCACTGTCACTCACTCACTCACTCACTCACTCACTGTCACTCACTGTCACTCACTCACTCACTCACTCACTCACTGTCACTCACTCACTCACTCACTCACTCTGGTCTGATTACCTTCACTTTCTGACTTCAAGTCTTCAAGTCTGGTCTGGAGGCTCTGGGCCTGGTCTTCACTGGTACTGAGTCTGGTCTGGAGGCTCTGGACCTGGTCTTCACTGGTACTGAGTCTGGTCTGCAGGGCAGTCAATTGGGCAGCCATTTCTGGAAAACATTTCACAGAGAAAGCTTTTAAACTAGGCCTGTCAGTCGATTAAAATATTTAATCGCGATTAATCGCATGATTGCCCATAGTTAATCGCTGATTAATCGCAAATGAATCGCATATTTTTTTATCCGTTCTAAATATACCGTAAATCAGTGGTTTTCAAGATTTTTCATATCAAGGTCCATTAAATTATTCAACTCTTGAGTGTAAAATTTAACCAAATGGACCCACTTGGTTCCATTTTAAACTCTCAAAAGTTAAAGATTAATAAGGGTTAATTTGGTTACCAACCCTCCATCATTTAGCTGTGGGCCACTGGGGGACCCCCAGTGGCCCACCCCCTGTGGGCCGCCTGGAATCCGGTCCCTGTGCTTTTCCTTTTAAATATTCAACATGGGAGAATGCTTTATTGCAAATACCATGGAAGACGGAAACAAAATCATCAACTCAACTACACACACACACACACACACACACACACACACACACACACACACACACACACACACACACACACACACACACACACACACACACGAGAGCCCCTGCCCCTCTCTCTCTCCTGCAAGTCAACATTAGCTTTAGCACTAATTAGCATGGTCTGTGTAGCATGATTAGCATCAAGCTTTCACAAACTAAACTGCCAGAGTTTTGCTTTTGCCCAATGCCCACTTCAAAGAGCTTCTGATCTAACACATTGTGAAGCAAATTAATTAATAACGAGTCCAACGGAGGCATTCTGCCGCATTCAGCCTCCACTGGAGTGCCCTGTACTGACGGTCCGGAGTCCGGACTGAGTGGGAATGGTAGAGAGAGAGTGGGGGGGAACGAGAGAGAGGCGGGGCTATTGGAATCTAGCTGCCTGTATTCTCATGCATGCGTCTCCAAACTTCACCGTGCGTTAATCGCGCGTTAATTAAATTAACGCCGTTAAAAGGACTTTGAGTTAACGCACGATTAACGCGTTAACTTTGATAGCCTTATTTTAAACACATTTCAGCCTGTACCTTTACACAGTCTGTACCTTCAGTCTGTACCTTTACACAGTCTGTACCTTCAGTCTGTACCTTTACACAGTCTGTACCTTCAGTCTGTACCTTTACACAGTCTGTACCTTTACACAGTCTGTACCTTCAGTCTGTACCTTTACACAGTCTGTACCTTTACACAGTCTGTACCTTTACCTGCAATCCGGACAAAAGAAACAAACCCCTGCTTGGCAAGATCGACAGACGACTGTTCTGTTGTATATTCTTGTTAATGGCAGGAGACATCCAACCTAATCCTGGTCCTGTATTCACTAGACTTCAGGCGAAGAAACAAATTTGCAGCCTGATGAACACGGACGCAAGGACAACAAAAGAGACGGTCGCGGCCACACAGCCAACGCAAGGTACAGGCACGGAGCCGACTTGGGGACCCAACGCAAGGACAACACAAGAGACGGTCACGGCCACACAGCCAACTCAAGGTACGGGCACGGAGCCGACTTGGGGACCCAACGCAGATCCTCCAAGGCAATCAAACAAAGGAACGGAGCTGAACGTGAATCTTCCCCCCCCCACCCCCACAAAAGACACCCGCTCCCCTTCCCTTCCCCCTATTCAACCCATGGCTACTAACAAAGACAATGGACCTGATCAACTCTTCTCAATTGCTGACATCAACAACTCAATCCTCAACAACAATGGTATTCACCTTTTTCATCTCAATATAAACAGCCTTTATTCCAAACTGGCCGAAATTAGAGAATTATTCCTTACCGGCAAGGCAAACATTTTGTGTTTTTCTGAGACCAAACTAGATGAATCCATCAGGGACGCTGAGATTGAAATTGAGAACTACTCAGTAGTCAGAAATGATAGAAACCGTGTTGGGGGTGGTGTTTGCATGTATATCCACAAAGATACTGAATTCATTACCCGTACTGACTTACAGCATGTTGAAATTGAAACTGTGTGGGTTGAATTCATTTTCAAAAATTCGAAATCAGTACTAGTTGGCACAGTCTACAGACCTCCTGATCAGCAAGGCTTTTATGATATTCTTGAGGGTTGCTTAGCTGAGGAGGAGGGTGCAGAGAAAATCCTGATGGGCGATCTGAATACAGACATACAGCGTAAAGAGGCGCCTGTTTTCAAATCATTTAGTAGGTTTTGTGATCTGCATAGTATTAGCCAGCTTATTACCCAACCCACTAGAGTGTGTGTTTCTACTCAAACTGTCATTGATCTCATTCTGACCTCGGACAAATCCAGAATCTCCAAGAAAGGTGTTATTGTATGCGGGCTTAGTGATCATTTCATGATATTCTGTACCCACAAAAAACAAAGTCTGGCTGCCACAAAGCAGCCATATCAAGGGACCTCAAAACCTACTCTAGTGAGGTCTTTAACCAAGAATTGGAGAGTCAGGATTGGTCCGATGAGCTTAACAGCACACTTGTCGAAGAAGCTTGGCTTGGCTTCAAAACCAAATTTATCAGTACTGAACATCATGGCTCCTCTGAGAACCATCAGGGTCAAAACCCGCTCGGAGCCATGGATGAATTCGGACATAATGACTGCAACGAATGCCAGAGACAAAAAATGCTCTGAATTTCTAAAATGCAAGTCAAAGCTTGCCAAGCGCTTCAACAGGGGTCTCCAAGCTCAGCTGGACAACCTAAAAACCCAACGAAACAGGCTAAGAAATAATGTTACTGCCATGATCAAATCCGCCAAAAGTAACTTTATTAATAATAAAGCTGAGGAAAACAAAAACAATCCTCGAGAGCTCTGGAAGCTACTCAACAACCAACTAGGCTGTAGTCAGAAACTGAAAACCAGGTTTTCAAACATAAACATTAAAGCGAACAACACTCTCATCACTGACAAGCTTGATGTGGCCAACTACTTGAACATCTTCTTTACAAACATATCAACAACGCTGGTTAACAATCTGCCCTCCCACTCTGGGCTCTTTGGTGTAGAGCACATCAAAACCTTCTACAGAAACCTAGGTGTTTGTAAAGACGATTTTAAATTAGTTATGGTAACAACTGATGAGGTACTTAAGAAACTGAGTGCCCTCCAACCCCACAAGGCCACTGGCCATGACAATATTCCCTCCAAATTTCTCAGAGACTCAGCCATCTCTATAGCTCCAATCATCACCCACATAGTAAACCTCTCCATCAAACAGGGACAGGTCCCCCTAGATTTCAAACTGGCCAAAGTAACCCCCCTGTACAAGAAAGGGAGTAAATTAGACCCCGGCAACTACCGCCCTATTTCTATTCTAAGCTCCATCTCGAAAGTGATGGAAAAAATTGTCTATGAACAGTCCGTGAACCACTCCATACTGGTTAACAAGCTAAAAGCAATTGGTTTCGATAGCACATCAGTGAGCTGGATGCAATCCTACCTGGAGGGGAGAGAACAGATGGTGGAAGTGAACGGAACACTGTCCCCCCCCCCCTCCCAGTGAGCTGTGGCGTTCCACAAGGAAGCATACTAGGGCCTCTACTGTTCCTAATATATGTAAACGACATGACTTCAGCTTGTGACTGCAACTTGTTCCTGTTCGCAGATGACTCGGCACTGCTGGTCTCGGACAGGGACAAACTGCAGGTTGAAAATGCCCTCAGCTCTGAACTCGGTAGAATCTGCACCTGGCTCGCTGATAACAAACTATCTTTACACCTGGGAAAAACTGAATCCATTCTCTTTGGATCTAATAGTAATCTCAGCAAGGCAAATGGCTTCTTGGTTAGAGTGGGTGACAATGTTATCACACGTAAAGATGAAATTACCTACCTAGGTTCCATCCTGGAGGCTAATCTTTCCGGTGATAAAATGGCCACCAACGTAATCAAAAAAGTCAACCAAAGAACAAGATTCCTTTACAGGATCTCCTCACTGGTCGACAAAAACACCTTGAAGACCTTAACAGGAGCCCTTGTACAAGGCTTCTTTGACTATGCATGCACCTCCTGGTACCACAGCACCTCAAAGGCCCTTAAAACTATGCTCCAGACCTCCCAAAACAAACTACTCCTACTTGGCCTCACCCCCCGAACCCACCTCACCCCTGCCCACTTTGACAGACTGGCATGGCTTAGGGTCGGCGACAGAGTACAGCATCTTGCAATGGGTCTGGTCCACAAGATTCGATACTCCACCAAGATACCCATGTAACTGTGTAGATACTTCCTTAATGTTAACGAAGTCCACACCCACAACACCAGAGGGAGTGCAACGCACCATGTTCAACCCAGATTCGGCACAAACAAGGGACTAAATTATTTTCGCTCCTATGCCACCAAAATGTGGAACGCCCTACCAACAGTCATTAAGACATGCGAATCCCTTGACTCCTTCAAAACCGCTCTCAAAGGGCACCTACGGATGGCTGCAATTCGAAACTGGCCCCCGTAAAATCTGAAACCCCCCCCACAGCCCCCCCCCCCCTTTTCCCCTCACTGTATATGTTTCTTTTCCCTTTTTACCTCCATTATGATGAATTCCTGTACTGTTCTTTGTCTATATAGAAGTATCTATTTGTACGTCTCTAAATGTTTTGATGAATTGAACATGGTGGACCCTGTTGTAAACAAGTGGAATGCTTAATTGGGTCGTCCACTCACAGTTAACAGCCTTTTTATTGAGTTTGTGCTTGAAATGTACTGTAATTCTGCAAACTGTTCAATCAATCAATCAATCAATCCCATGCCTGGTGATGGTCGACTCCACCCTAATAGGTTCCATCCCATGCCTGGAGGGAGTTAGCGGGTTTCTTTTTTCGTTTCACACTAAACCCAAGCGTTTAGGTTCTAAGCACTTATTTGTAGCACTTTTTAAATGTGTCACAGTGTTTGCATCTGGTTACTCCTTAAACCAGGCTAGTCGCTTTGGTGAATTTCTGATCAGTATTATTATATGTCACGAAACAACTACCATGAAATCCTGACACTCTTTGATGTTGTGGACAACATCCTGCATAACTACATTCAGGACATGTGCGGTGCTGTGAATGTAGACACTAGTCCTGTCCGCCTCGGCAGGTTCTGTGTTCTGTAGACAGACACTAGTCCTGTCCGCCTCGGCAGGTTCTGTAGACAGACACTAGTCCTGTCCGCCTCGGCAGGTTCTGTGTTCAGACACTAGTCCTGTCCGCCTCGGCAGGTTCTGTAGACAGACACTAGTCCTGTCCGCCTCGGCAGGTTCTGTGTTCTGTAGACAGACACTAGTCCTGTCCGCCTCGGCAGGTTCTGTAGACAGACACTAGTCCTGTCCGCCTCGGCAGGTTCTGTGTTCTGTAGACAGACACTAGTCCTGTCCGCCTCGGCAGGTTCTGTAGACAGACACTAGTCCTGTCCGCCTCGGCAGGTTCTGTAGACAGACACTAGTCCTGTCCGCCTCGGCAGGTTCTGTAGACAGACACTAGTCCTGTCCGCCTCGGCAGGTTCTGTAGACAGACACTAGTCCTGTCCGCCTCGGCAGGTTCTGTAGACAGACACTAGTCCTGTCCGCCTCGGCAGGTTCTGTGTTCTGAATGTAGACAGACACTAGTCCTGTCCGCCTCGGCAGGTTCTGTAGACAGACACTAGTCCTGTCCGCCT
The DNA here is from genome assembly GCF_951216825.1 of Electrona antarctica. Lineage (NCBI taxonomy): Eukaryota > Metazoa > Chordata > Actinopteri > Myctophiformes > Myctophidae > Electrona > Electrona antarctica. The sequence goes on from NW_027637549.1 coordinate 389,874, forward strand.
CGGCAGGTTCTGTAGACAGACACTAGTCCTGTCCGCCTCGGCAGGTTCTGTGTTCTGTAGACAGACACTAGTCCTGTCCGCCTCGGCAGGTTCTGTAGACAGACACTAGTCCTGTCCGCCTCGGCAGGTTCTGTGTTCTGTAGACAGACACTAGTCCTGTCCGCCTCGGCAGGTTCTGTAGACAGACACTAGTCCTGTCCGCCTCGGCAGGTTCTGTAGACAGACACTAGTCCTGTCCGCCTCGGCAGGTTCTGTAGACAGACACTAGTCCTGTCCGCCTCGGCAGGTTCTGTAGACAGACACTAGTCCTGTCCGCCTCGGCAGGTTCTGTGTTCTGAATGTAGACAGACACTAGTCCTGTCCGCCTCGGCAGGTTCTGTAGACAGACACTAGTCCTGTCCGCCTCGGCAGGTTCTGTGTTCTGTAGACAGACACTAGTCCTGTCCGCCTCGGCAGGTTCTGTGTTCTGTAGACAGACACTAGTCCTGTCCGCCTCGGCAGGTTCTGTAGACAGACACTAGTCCTGTCCGCCTCGGCAGGTTCTGTGTTCTGTAGACAGACACTAGTCCTGTCCGCCTCGGCAGGTTCTGTAGACAGACACTAGTCCTGTCCGCCTCGGCAGGTTCTGTAGACAGACACTAGTCCTGTCCGCCTCGGCAGGTTCTGTAGACAGACACTAGTCCTGTCCGCCTCGGCAGGTTCTGTGTTCTGTCGCTGGGTCGGTGGCACGTTTCAACGGCAGGCTGGCATCGCTGTTGCCAGCCAGGGTGTTCTTGCTGGTGGTGGTTTCATTGGACCTCATTCACAACGGCGTTTACGCTCATAACGTGAGCGGTGTGCAGCGGACAGGCATTTACGAGGATTCCCACATTACGTGGGAATTCATGGCCATCTCCCTGAACTTGACGTTGGCGTTGGTTGGTCGGAAACTCCGCACATATCGACATCTGCTCCAGGGTGGTGTATAGGGCATACGGCTTGTACAGTGGTATCTGGTTCTCAGATACCATACACTGTACAGTGGTATCTGGTTCTGTACCATACACTGTACAGTATCTGGTTCTGTACCATACACTGTACAGTATCTGGTTCTGTACCATACACTGTACAGTATCTGGTTCTATACCATACACTGTACAGTATCTGGTTCTGTACCATACACTGTACAGTATCTGGTTCTGTACCATACACTGTACAGTATCTGGTTCTGTACCATACACTGTACAGTATCTGGTTCTGTACCATACACTGTACAGTATCTGGTTCTGTACCATACACTGTACAGTATCTGGTTCTATACCATACACTGTACACAGAGACTTTACCAAAGACTGGAGAGCAGGCGAGAAAGTTGTGACACGGCACGACGGCAGATGAGATGTTCCTTGGTGTTTATTTCAGAGTTCACAACAAAGCACAGCATACAGCCTCACACAGGGGCCTGCTGGCCACCGGTATAGTGACCAGCACAGCAAAGCACAGCATACAGGCTCACACAGGGGCCTGCTGGCCACCGGTATAGTGACCAGCACAACAAAGCACAGCATACAGCCTCACACAGGGGCCTGCTGGCCACCGGTATAGTGACCAGCACAACAAAGCACAGCATACAGCCTCACACAGGGGCCTGCTAGCCACCGGTATAGTGACCAGCACAACAAAGCACAGCATACAGCCTCACACAGGGGCCTGCTGGCCACCGGTATAGTGACCAGCACAACAAAGCACAGCATACAGCCTCACACAGGGGCCTGCTGGCCACCGGTATAGTGACCAGCACAACAAAGCACAGCATACAGCCTCACACAGGGGCCTGCTGGCCACCGGTATAGTGACCAGCACAACAAAGCACAGCATACAGCCTCACACAGGGGCCTGCTAGCCACCGGTATAGTGACCAGCACAACAAAGCACAGCATACAGCCTCACACAGGGGCCTGCTGGCCACCGGTATAGTGACCAGCACAACAAAGCACAGCATACAGCCTCACACAGGGGCCTGCTGGCCACCGGTATAGTGACCAGCACAACAAAGCACAGCATACAGCCTCACACAGGGGCCTGCTGGCCACCGGTATAGTGACCAGCACAACAAAGCACAGCATACAGCCTCACACAGGGGCCTGCTGGCCACCGGTATAGTGACCAGCCCAAACTGACCAAGTTACATTGAAATTCGACTGATTATCAAGAGTCACAATACACGCCCCCTGGAGGGCAGAATTTCCCCCAGATAGGTGGAGACCCTTTGAACCACTGTTTATCTTCTATCATGTAAAGTCCTTAGGTGTGACCCAGGAACTCAGAACAACAAGCCATCGACACCCCAGGGGTCCGGGGCCAAGAGCTTGAAGTGAAAACAAGGTCTCTCAGATCGACACCTCAGGATGATAGGAGCTGAAAGTCTACTGAATGTAAACACACGTACACATTTGTTCAAGAACATGAAATATGTAGAGTTATGAGTTCCTAATATTCCTCACGTGTTCTATAGAATAAAACACGCACGCACACACGCACACACACAACCACATTTTTTCTTTTTTCTTTTCATATAGCCATGTTGCTAACCTGCATTTTCTTTGGCCATCCTGTGTTTGGTGAGATTCAACTGCGTCTCCATCTGGCTCGCTAGGTACTCCCTGTCCATTGCGTCTCGTTCAGGGTCAATGTTCTGGATCACAGCCCTCACCCTGGCCTCCAGGGTGGTCAGTCTCTGCTCCAGGCTGACCGCCTCTCTGTCCCTCTGAGCCGCAGGCTCACACACACACACACACAGCAGCGCCACGAGCACCGTGCCACAGGTCTCCATGGTGACCGCCAGGCACGATCGATCTATAGATCGATAGAGAGAGAGAGAGTGAGAGTGTGAGAGAGTGAGAGAGTGAGAGACAGAGACAGAGAGTGTGAGAGAGGGAGAGAGAGAGAGTGAGAGAGTAAGAGTGAGAGAGTGAGAGAGTGAGAGACAGAGACAGAGAGTGTGAGAGAGGGAGAGAGAGAGAGTGAGAGAGTGAGAGAGTAAGAGTGAGAGTGTGAGAGAGTGAGAGACAGAGAGTGTGAGAGAGGGAGAGAGTGAGAGAGTGAGAGAGTGAGAGACAGAGACAGAGAGTGTGAGAGAGGGAGAGAGTGAGAGAGTGAGAGTGTGAGAAGGAACTAAACTCTGTGTAGTTTCCCTGGTCGGTTGTCTCGTTTTAACTGGAGGGAGGAGTGTGTGTGTGTGTGTGTGTGTGTGTGTGTGTGTGTGTGTGTGTGTGTGTGTGTGTGTGTGTGTGTGTGTGTGTGTGTGTGTGTGTGTGCGTGTGCGTGTGTGTGTTATCGTCAAGAGGAAATACGCAATCAATCGTTGGCCTCAGTCTGGTATGCTCCTGGTTGAGAGAGAGAGAGAGACCTAGGGGAACACCAGGGTGAGAGAGAGAGAGAGAGAGAGAGACCTAGGGGAACACCAGGGTGAGAGAGAGAGAGAGAGAGAGAGAGACCTAGGGGAACACCAGGGTGTGGTTGTGGTTCCATTACATTCCTCAACGTGGTAGAAATGTGTGAGCTTGTAGATCTGTGTGTGTGTGTGTGTGTGTGTGTGTTCGTGTGTGCGTGCGTGCGTGCGTGTGTTATCGGCAAGAGGAAATACGCAAACAATCGTTGGCCTCAGTCTGGTATGCTCCTGGTTGAGAGAGAGAGAGAGAGAGAGAGAGAGAGAGACCTAGGGGAACACCAGGCCCTTGGAATTACATTCCTCAACGTGGTAGAAATGTGTGAGCTTGTAGATCTGCAGATCACTGTGAGCTTGTAGATCTGCAGATCACTGTGAGCTTGTAGATCGTCTGTTTTAAAAGGATGTTTATACATTTGAAAACGTTAAATGGCTCGTTCTGCATAATGAGTACTTTTACTTTTAGTACTTCAAGTACATTTTTAATGCTGATACTTTTGTACTTTCACTCAAAGTACATTTTGAATTTCGGACCTTTTACTCGTAACAGAGTAAAAACTGACAGATTACAGATTACAACTTGTCCAAAATGCAGCAGCCAGAGTTTTAACTAGAACTAAGATGAGAGAACATATTACTCCAGTTCTAGCTTCACTGCATTGGCTTCCGGTTGTTTTTAAGATTGATTTTAAATTTATTGTACTTGTTTATAAAGCTCTCAATGGTCTCGCACCTTCCTACCTACATGACTGTCTGTCTAAATATGTCCCAAACCTTCCTACCTACATGACTGTCTAGATAATGTCCCAAACCTTCCTACCTACATGACTGTCTAGATATGTCCCAAACCTTCCTACCTACATGACTGTCTGCCTAAATATGTCCCAAACCTTCCTACCTACATGACTGTCTAGATATGTCCCAAACCTTCCTACCTACATGACTGTCTAGATATGTCCCAAACCTTCCTACCTACATGACTGTCTAGATATGTCCCAAACCTTCCTACCTACATGACTGTCTAGATATGTCCCAAACCTTCCTACCTACATGACTGTCTAAATATGTCCCAAACCTTCCTACCTACATGACTGTCTAGATATGTCCCAAACCTTCCTACCTACATGACTGTCTAAATATGTCCCAAACCTTCCTACCTACATGACTGTCTAGATATGTCCCAAACCTTTCCTACCTACATGACTGTCTAGATATGTCCCAAACCTTCCTACCTACATGACTGTCTAGATATGTCTCAAACCTTCCTACCTACATGACTGTCTAGATATGTCCCAAACCTTCCTACCTACATGACTGTCTAGATATGTCCCAAACCTTCCTACCTACATTACTGTCTAGATATGTCCCAAACCTTCCTACCTACATGACTGTCTAAATATGTCTCAAACCTTCCTACCTACATGACTGTCTAAATATGTCCCAAACCTTCCTACCTACATGACTGTCTAAATATGTCCCAAACCTTCCTACCTACATGACTGTCTAAATATGTCTCAAACCTTCCTACCTACATGACTGTCTAGATATGTCCCAAACCTTCCTACCTACATGACTGTCTAAATATGTCCCAAACCTTCCTACCTACATGACTGTCTAGATATGTCTCAAACCTTCCTACCTACATGACTGTCTAATTATGTCTCAAACCTTCCTACCTACATGACTGTCTAAATATGTCCCAAACCTTCCTACCTACATGACTGTCTAGATATGTCCCAAACCTTCCTACCTACATGACTGTCTAGATATGTCTCAAACCTTCCTACCTACATGACTGTCTAAATATGTCCCAAACCTTCCTACCTACATGACTGTCTAGATATGTCCCAAACCTTCCTACCTACATGACTGTCTAGATATGTCCCAAACATTCCTACCTCCATGACTGTCTAGATATGTCCCAAACCTTCCTACCTACATCCGGTCGGCAGGTGGATTCATGAATGTATGTAAATATAGACAATATTTTATGCCAATAAAAAAAGACTATATACCAAATTTCCCGCCCGTCCACCTCGACTATTAACATGGTGAATCACATCTTGATGATGTCATCAAGATGTGAAAGGTTGAAAATGAGTGGAAGGCCCCTTTAATGAGTGGAAGGCCCCTTTAATGAGTGGAAGGTCCCTTTAATGAGTGGAAGGACCCTTTAATGAGTGGAAGGTCCCTTTAATGAGTGGAAGGTCCCTTTAATGAGTGGAAGGACCCTTTAATGAGTGGAAGGTCCCTTTAATGAGTGGAAGGACCCTTTAAGGTCCATTTAATGAGTGGAAGGTCCCTTTAAGGTCCATTTAATGAGTGGAAGGCCCCTTTAATGAGTGGAAGGTCCCTTTAATGAGTGGAAGGTCCCTTTAATGAGTGGAAGGTCCCTTTAAAGAGTGGAAGGTCCCTTTAAGGTCCATTTAATGAGTGGAAGGCCCCTTTAATGAGTGGAAGGTCCATTTAATGAGTGGAAGGTCCCTTTAAAGAGTGGAAGGTCCCTTTAAGGTCCATTTAATGAGTGGAAGGCCCCTTTAATGAGTGGAAGGTCCCTTTAATGAGTGGAAGGCCCCTTTAATGAGTGGAAGGTCCCTTTAATGAGTGGAAGGTCCCTTTAATGAGTGGAAGGTCCCTTTAATGAGTGGAAGGTCCCTTTAAGGTCCATTTAATGAGTGGAAGGTCCCTTTAATGAGTGGAAGGTCCCTTTAATGAGTGGAAGGTCCCTTTAATGAGTGGAAGGTCCCTCCTTAATGAGTGGAAGGTCCCTTTAATGAGTGGAAGGTCCCTTTAATGAGTGGAAGGTCCCTCCTTTAATGAGTGGAAGGTCCCTTTAATGAGTGGAAGGTCCCTTTAATGAGTGGAAGGTCCCTTTAATGAGTGGAAGGTCCCTCCTTAATGAGTGGAAGGTCCCTTTAATGAGTGGAAGGTCCCTTTAATGAGTGGAAGGTCCCTCCTTAATGAGTGGAAGGTCCCTTTAATGAGTGGAAGGTCCCTTTAATGAGTGGAAGGTCCCTTTAATGAGTGGAAGGTCCCTCCTTAATGAGTGGAAGGTCCCTTTAATGAGTGGAAGGTCCCTTTAATGAGTGGAAGGTCCCTTTAATGAGTGGAAGGACCCTTTAATGAGTGGAAGGTCCCTTTAATGAGTGGAAGGACCCTTTAATGAGTGGAAGGTCCCTTTAATGAGTGGAAGGTCCCTCCTTAATGAGTGGAAGGTCCCTTTAATGAGTGGAAGGCCCCTTTAATGAGTGGAAGGTCCCTCCTTAATGAGTGGAAGGTCCCTTTAATGAGTGGAAGGTCCCTCCTTAATGAGTGGAAGGTCCCTTTAATGAGTGGAAGGTCCCTTTAATGAGTGGAAGGTCCCTCCTTAATGAGTGGAAGGCCCCTTTAATGAGTGGAAGGTCCCTCCTTAATGAGTGGAAGGTCCCTTTAATGAGTGGAAGGTCCCTCCTTAATGAGTGGAAGGTCCCTTTAATGAGTGGAAGGTCCCTTTAATGAGTGGAAGGTCCCTTTAATGAGTGGAAGGTCCCTCCTTAATGAGTGGAAGGCCCCTTTAATGAGTGGAAGGTCCCTCCTTAATGAGTGGAAGGTCCCTTTAATGAGTGGAAGGTCCCTTTAATGAGTGGAAGGTCCCTCCTTTAATGAGTGGAAGGTCCCTTTTATGAGTGGAAGGTCCCTTTAATGAGTGGAAGGTCCCTTTAATGAGTGGAAGGTCCCTCCTTTAATGAGTGGAAGGCCCCTTTAATGAGTGGAAGGTCCCTTTAATGAGTGGAAGGTCCCTTTAATGAGTGGAAGGTCCCTCCTTAATGAGTGGAAGGTCCCTTTAATGAGTGGAAGGTCCCTCCTTAATGAGTGGAAGGTCCCTCCTTAATGAGTGGAAGGCCCCTCCTTAATGAGTGGAAGGTCCCTCCTTTAATGAGTGGAAGGTCCCTTTTATGAGTGGAAGGTCCCTTTAATGAGTGGAAGGTCCCTTTAATGAGTGGAAGGTCCCTCCTTTAATGAGTGGAAGGCCCCTTTAATGAGTGGAAGGTCCCTTTAATGAGTGGAAGGTCCCTTTAATGAGTGGAAGGTCCCTCCTTAATGAGTGGAAGGTCCCTTTAATGAGTGGAAGGTCCCTCCTTAATGAGTGGAAGGTCCCTCCTTAATGAGTGGAAGGTCCCTCCTTAATGAGTGGAAGGTCCCTCCTTAATGAGTGGAAGGTCCCTTTAATGAGTGGAAGGCCCCTTTAATGAGTGGAAGGTCCCTTTAATGAGTGGAAGGTCCCTTTAATGAGTGGAAGGTCCCTCCTTAATGAGTGGAAGGTCTCTTTAATGAGTGGAAGGCCCCTTTAATGAGTGGAAGGACCCTTTAATGAGTGGAAGGTCCCTTTAATGAGTGGAAGGTCCCTTTAATGAGTGGAAGGTCCCTCCTTAATGAGTGGAAGGTCCCTTTAATGAGTGGAAGGTCCATTTAATGAGTGGAAGGCCCCTTTAATGAGTGGAAGGCCCCTTTAATGAGTGGAAGGTCCCTCCTTAATGAGTGGAAGGTCCCTTTAAGGTCCATTTAATGAGTGGAAGGTCTCTTTAATGAGTGGAAGGTCCCTTTAAGGTCCCTTTAATGAGTGGAAGGACCCTTTAATGAGTGGAAGGTCCCTTTAATGAGTGGAAGGTCCCTTTAAGGTCCCTTTAATGAGTGGAAGGCCCCTCCTTAATGAGTGGAAGGACCCTTTAATGAGTGGAAGGTCCCTTTAATGAGTGGAAGGTCCCTTTAATGAGTGGAAGGTCCCTTTAATGAGTGGAAGGCCCCTTTAATGAGTGGAAGGTCCCTTTAATGAGTGGAAGGTCCCTCCTTAATGAGTGGAAGGTCCCTTTAATGAGTGGAAGGTCCCTTTAATGAGTGGAAGGACCCTTTAATGAGTGGAAGGTCCCTTTAATGAGTGGAAGGTCCCTTTAATGAGTGGAAGGTCCCTCCTTAATGAGTGGAAGGTCCCTTTAATGAGTGGAAGGTCCCTCCTTAATGAGTGGAAGGACCCTTTAATGAGTGGAAGGTCCCTCCTTAATGAGTGGAAGGTCCCTTTAATGAGTGGAAGGTCCCTCCTTAATGAGTGGAAGGCCCCTCCTTAATGAGTGGAAGGTCCCTCCTTAATGAGTGGAAGGTCCCTCCTTAATGAGTGGAAGGCCCCCTTAATGAGTGGAAGGCCCCTTTAATGAGTGGAAGGTCCCTTTAATGAGTGGAAGGTCCCTTTAATGAGTGGAAGGTCCCTCCTTAATGAGTGGAAGGACCCTTTAATGAGTGGAAGGTCCCTTTAATGAGTGGAAGGTCCCTTTAATGAGTGGAAGGTCCCTCCTTAATGAGTGGAAGGTCCCTTTAATGAGTGGAAGGTCCCTCCTTAATGAGTGGAAGGTCTCTTTAATGAGTGGAAGGTCCCTTTAATGAGTGGAAGGTCCCTTTAATGAGTGGAAGGTCCCTCCTTAATGAGTGGAAGGTCCCTTTAATGAGTGGAAGGTCCCTTTAATGAGTGGAAGGTCCCTTTAAGGTCATTTAATGAGTGGAAGGTCCCTTTAATGAGTGGAAGGTCCCTTTAATGAGTGGAAGGTCCCTCCTTAATGAGTGGAAGGTCCCTTTAATGAGTGGAAGGTCCCTTTAATGAGTGGAAGGTCCCTCCTTTAATGAGTGGAAGGTCCCTTTAATGAGTGGAAGGTCCCTTTAATGAGTGGAAGGTCCCTTTAATGAGTGGAAGGTCCCTCCTTAATGAGTGGAAGGTCCCTTTAATGAGTGGAAGGTCCCTTTAATGAGTGGAAGGTCCCTCCTTAATGAGTGGAAGGTCCCTTTAATGAGTGGAAGGTCCCTTTAATGAGTGGAAGGTCCCTTTAATGAGTGGAAGGTCCCTCCTTTAATGAGTGGAAGGTCCCTTTAATGAGTGGAAGGTCCCTTTAATGAGTGGAAGGCCCCTTTAATGAGTGGAAGGTCCCTCCTTAATGAGTGGAAGGTCCCTTTAATGAGTGGAAGGTCCCTTTAATGAGTGGAAGGTCCGTCCTTTAATGAGTGGAAGGTCCCTTTAATGAGTGGAAGGTCCCTTTAATGAGTGGAAGGTCCCTCCTTAATGAGTGGAAGGCCCCTTTAATGAGTGGAAGGTCCCTCCTTAATGAGTGGAAGGTCCCTTTAATGAGTGGAAGGTCCCTCCTTAATGAGTGGAAGGTCCCTTTAATGAGTGGAAGGTCCCTTTAATGAGTGGAAGGTCCCTCCTTAATGAGTGGAAGGCCCCTTTAATGAGTGGAAGGTCCCTCCTTAATGAGTGGAAGGTCCCTTTAATGAGTGGAAGGTCCCTTTAATGAGTGGAAGGTCCCTCCTTTAATGAGTGGAAGGTCCCTTTTATGAGTGGAAGGTCCCTTTAATGAGTGGAAGGTCCCTTTAATGAGTGGAAGGTCCCTCCTTTAATGAGTGGAAGGCCCCTTTAATGAGTGGAAGGTCCCTTTAATGAGTGGAAGGTCCCTTTAATGAGTGGAAGGTCCCTTTAATGAGTGGAAGGTCCCTTTAATGAGTGGAAGGTCCCTCCTTAATGAGTGGAAGGTCTCTTTAATGAGTGGAAGGCCCCTTTAATGAGTGGAAGGTCCCTCCTTAATGAGTGGAAGGTCCCTTTAATGAGTGGAAGGTCCCTTTAATGAGTGGAAGGTCCCTTTAATGAGTGGAAGGATCCTTTAATGAGTGGAAGGTCCCTTTAATGAGTGGAAGGATCCTTTAATGAGTGGAAGGACCCTTTAATGAGTGGAAGGATCCTTTAATGAGTGGAAGGTCCCTTTAATGAGTGGAAGGACCCTTTAATGAGTGGAAGGTCCCTCCTTAATGAGTGGAAGGTCCCTTTAATGAGTGGAAGGTCCCTTTAATGAGTGGAAGGTCCCTCCTTAATGAGTGGAAGGTCCCTCCTTTAATGAGTGGAAGGCCCCTTTAATGAGTGGAAGGTCCCTCCTTTAATGAGTGGAAGGTCCCTTTAATGAGTGGAAGGTCCCTTTAATGAGTGGAAGGTCCCTTTAATGAGTGGAAGGTCCCTTTAATGAGTGGAAGGTCCCTTTAAGGTCCATTTAATGAGTGGAAGGTCCCTCCTTAATGAGTGGAAGGTCCCTTTAATGAGTGGAAGGTCCCTCCTTAATGAGTGGAAGGTCCCTTTAATGAGTGGAAGGTCCCTCCTTAATGAGTGGAAGGTCCCTCCTTAATGAGTGGAAGGCCCCTCCTTAATGAGTGGAAGGTCCCTCCTTAATGAGTGGAAGGTCCTTTTAATGAGTGGAAGGCCCCTTTAATGAGTGGAAGGTCCCTTTAATGAGTGGAAGGTCCCTTTAATGAGTGGAAGGTCCCTTTAATGAGTGGAAGGCCCCTTTAATGAGTGGAAGGTCTCTTTAATGAGTGGAAGGTCCCTCCTTAATGAGTGGAAGGCCCCTTTAATGAGTGGAAGGTCTCTTTAATGAGTGGAAGGTCCCTTTAATGAGTGGAAGGTCTCTTTAATGAGTGGAAGGTCCCTTTAATGAGTGGAAGGACCCTTTAATGAGTGGAAGGTCCCTTTAATGAGTGGAAGGCCCCTTTAATGAGTGGAAGGTCTCTTTAATGAGTGGAAGGTCCCTTTAATGAGTGGAAGGCCCCTTTAATGAGTGGAAGGTCTCTTTAATGAGTGGAAGGTCCCTTTAATGAGTGGAAGGCCCCTTTAATGAGTGGAAGGCCCCTTTAATGAGTGGAAGGTCCCTTTAATGAGTGGAAGGTCCCTTTAATGAGTGGAAGGACCCTTTAATGAGTGGAAGGTCCCTCCTTAATGAGTGGAAGGTCCCTTTAATGAGTGGAAGGTCCCTTTAATGAGTGGAAGGACCCTTTAATGAGTGGAAGGTCCCTTTAATGAGTGGAAGGCCCCTTTAATGAGTGGAAGGTCTCTTTAATGAGTGGAAGGTCCCTTTAATGAGTGGAAGGACCCTTTAATGAGTGGAAGGTCCCTCCTTAATGAGTGGAAGGTCCCTTTAATGAGTGGAAGGTCCCTTTAATGAGTGGAAGGACCCTTTAATGAGTGGAAGGTCCCTTTAATGAGTGGAAGGCCCCTTTAATGAGTGGAAGGTCTCTTTAATGAGTGGAAGGTCCCTTTAATGAGTGGAAGGACCCTTTAATGAGTGGAAGGTCCCTTTAATGAGTGGAAGGCCCCTTTAATGAGTGGAAGGTCTCTTTAATGAGTGGAAGGTCCCTTTAATGAGTGGAAGGTCTCTTTAATGAGTGGAAGGCCCCTTTAATGAGTGGAAGGTCTCTTTAATGAGTGGAAGGTCCCTTTAATGAGTGGAAGGCCCCTTTAATGAGTGGAAGGCCCCTTTAATGAGTGGAAGGTCCCTTTAATGAGTGGAAGCCCCCTTTAATGAGTGGAAGGTCTCTTTAATGAGTGGAAGGTCCCTTTAATGAGTGGAAGGACCCTTTAATGAGTGGAAGGTCCCTTTAATGAGTGGAAGGTCCCTTTAAGGTCCCTTTAATGAGTGGAAGGTCCCTTTAAGGTCCCTTTAATGAGTGGAAGGTCCCTTTAAGGTCCCTTTAATGAGTGGAAGGTCCATTTAATGAGTGGAAGGCCCCTTTAATGAGTGGAAGGACCCTTTAATGAGTGGAAGGTCCCTTTAATGAGTGGAAGGTCCCTTTAAGGTCCATTTAATGAGTGGAAGGTCTCTTTAATGAGTGGAAGGTCTCTTTAATGAGTGGAAGGCCCCTTTAATGAGTGGAAGGACCCTTTAATGAGTGGAAGGTCCCTTTAATGAGTGGAAGGTCCCTTTAATGAGTGGAAGGTCCCTCCTTAATGAGTGGAAGGTCCCTTTAATGAGTGGAAGGTCCATTTAATGAGTGGAAGGCCCCTTTAATGAGTGGAAGGCCCCTTTAATGAGTGGAAGGTCCCTCCTTAATGAGTGGAAGGTCCCTTTAAGGTCCATTTAATGAGTGGAAGGACCCTTTAATGAGTGGAAGGTCCCTTTAATGAGTGGAAGGTCCCTTTAAGGTCCCTTTAATGAGTGGAAGGTCCCTTTAAAGAGTGGAAGGTCCCTTTAATGAGTGGAAGGTCCCTTTAAGGCCCCTCCTTAATGAGTGGAAGGTCCCTTTAATGAGTGGAAGGTCCCTCCTTAATGAGTGGAAGGACCCTTTAATGAGTGGAAGGTCCCTTTAATGAGTGGAAGGTCCCTTTAATGAGTGGAAGGTCCCTTTAATGAGTGGAAGGCCCCTTTAATGAGTGGAAGGTCCCTTTAATGAGTGGAAGGTCCCTCCTTAATGAGTGGAAGGTCCCTTTAATGAGTGGAAGGTCCCTTTAATGAGTGGAAGGTCCCTTTAATGAGTGGAAGGTCCCTCCTTAATGAGTGGAAGGTCCCTTTAATGAGTGGAAGGTCCCTCCTTAATGAGTGGAAGGTCCCTCCTTAATGAGTGGAAGGCCCCTCCTTAATGAGTGGAAGGCCCCTTTAATGAGTGGAAGGTCCCTTTAATGAGTGGAAGGTCCCTCCTTAATGAGTGGAAGGTCCCTTTAATGAGTGGAAGGTCCCTCCTTAATGAGTGGAAGGTCCCTCCTTAATGAGTGGAAGGCCCCTTTAATGAGTGGAAGGTCCCTTTAATGAGTGGAAGGTCCCTTTAATGAGTGGAAGGTCCCTCCTTAATGAGTGGAAGGTCTCTTTAATGAGTGGAAGGCCCCTTTAATGAGTGGAAGGACCCTTTAATGAGTGGAAGGTCCCTTTAATGAGTGGAAGGTCCCTTTAATGAGTGGAAGGTCCCTCCTTAATGAGTGGAAGGTCCCTTTAATGAGTGGAAGGTCCATTTAATGAGTGGAAGGCCCCTTTAATGAGTGGAAGGCCCCTTTAATGAGTGGAAGGTCCCTCCTTAATGAGTGGAAGGTCCCTTTAAGGTCCATTTAATGAGTGGAAGGTCTCTTTAATGAGTGGAAGGTCCCTTTAAGGTCCCTTTAATGAGTGGAAGGACCCTTTAATGAGTGGAAGGTCCCTTTAATGAGTGGAAGGTCCCTTTAAGGTCCCTTTAATGAGTGGAAGGTCCCTTTAATGAGTGGAAGGTCCCTCCTTAATGAGTGGAAGGTCCCTTTAATGAGTGGAAGGACCCTTTAAGGTCCCTTTAATGAGTGGAAGGTCCCTCCTTAATGAGTGGAAGGTCCCTTTAATGAGTGGAAGGACCCTTTAATGAGTGGAAGGTCCCTTTAATGAGTGGAAGGTCCCTTTAATGAGTGGAAGGTCCCTTTAATGAGTGGAAGGCCCCTTTAATGAGTGGAAGGTCCCTCCTTAATGAGTGGAAGGTCCCTTTAATGAGTGGAAGGTCCCTCCTTAATGAGTGGAAGGTCCCTTTAATGAGTGGAAGGTCCCTTTAATGAGTGGAAGGACCCTTTAATGAGTGGAAGGTCCCTTTAATGAGTGGAAGGTCCCTTTAATGAGTGGAAGGTCCCTCCTTAATGAGTGGAAGGTCCCTTTAATGAGTGGAAGGTCCCTCCTTAATGAGTGGAAGGTCCCTCCTTAATGAGTGGAAGGCCCCTCCTTAATGAGTGGAAGGTCCCTCCTTAATGAGTGGAAGGCCCCTTTAATGAGTGGAAGGTCCCTCCTTAATGAGTGGAAGGTCCCTTTAATGAGTGGAAGGTCCCTCCTTAATGAGTGGAAGGTCCCTCCTTAATGAGTGGAAGGTCCCTTTAATGAGTGGAAGGTCCCTCCTTAATGAGTGGAAGGTCCCTTTAATGAGTGGAAGGTCCCTTTAATGAGTGGAAGGACCCTTTAATGAGTGGAAGGTCCCTTTAATGAGTGGAAGGTCCCTTTAATGAGTGGAAGGTCCCTCCTTAATGAGTGGAAGGTCCCTTTAATGAGTGGAAGGTCCCTCCTTAATGAGTGGAAGGTCCCTCCTTAATGAGTGGAAGGTCCCTCCTTAATGAGTGGAAGGTCCCTCCTTAATGAGTGGAAGGCCCCTTTAATGAGTGGAAGGTCCCTTTAATGAGTGGAAGGTCCCTTTAATGAGTGGAAGGTCCCTCCTTAATGAGTGGAAGGTCCCTTTAATGAGTGGAAGGTCCATTTAATGAGTGGAAGGCCCCTTTAATGAGTGGAAGGCCCCTTTAATGAGTGGAAGGTCCCTCCTTAATGAGTGGAAGGTCCCTTTAAGGTCCATTTAATGAGTGGAAGGTCTCTTTAATGAGTGGAAGGTCCCTTTAAGGTCCCTTTAATGAGTGGAAGGACCCTTTAATGAGTGGAAGGTCCCTTTAATGAGTGGAAGGTCCCTTTAAGGTCCCTTTAATGAGTGGAAGGTCCCTTTAAAGAGTGGAAGGTCCCTTTAATGAGTGGAAGGTCCCTTTAAGGCCCCTCCTTAATGAGTGGAAGGACCCTTTAATGAGTGGAAGGTCCCTTTAATGAGTGGAAGGTCCCTTTAATGAGTGGAAGGTCCCTTTAATGAGTGGAAGGCCCCTTTAATGAGTGGAAGGTCCCTTTAATGAGTGGAAGGTCCCTCCTTAATGAGTGGAAGGTCCCTTTAATGAGTGGAAGGTCCCTTTAATGAGTGGAAGGTCCCTCCTTAATGAGTGGAAGGTCCCTTTAATGAGTGGAAGGTCCCTTTAATGAGTGGAAGGTCCCTTTAATGAGTGGAAGGTCCCTCCTTAATGAGTGGAAGGTCCCTTTAATGAGTGGAAGGTCCCTCCTTAATGAGTGGAAGGTCCCTCCTTAATGAGTGGAAGGCCCCTCCTTAATGAGTGGAAGGTCCCTCCTTAATGAGTGGAAGGTCCCTCCTTAATGAGTGGAAGGCCCCTTTAATGAGTGGAAGGTCCCTTTAATGAGTGGAAGGTCCCTTTAATGAGTGGAAGGTCCCTCCTTAATGAGTGGAAGGTCTCTTTAATGAGTGGAAGGCCCCTTTAATGAGTGGAAGGACCCTTTAATGAGTGGAAGGTCCCTTTAATGAGTGGAAGGTCCCTTTAATGAGTGGAAGGTCCCTCCTTAATGAGTGGAAGGTCCCTTTAATGAGTGGAAGGTCCATTTAATGAGTGGAAGGCCCCTTTAATGAGTGGAAGGCCCCTTTAATGAGTGGAAGGTCCCTCCTTAATGAGTGGAAGGTCCCTTTAAGGTCCATTTAATGAGTGGAAGGTCTCTTTAATGAGTGGAAGGTCCCTTTAAGGTCCCTTTAATGAGTGGAAGGACCCTTTAATGAGTGGAAGGTCCCTTTAATGAGTGGAAGGTCCCTTTAAGGTCCCTTTAATGAGTGGAAGGTCCCTCCTTAATGAGTGGAAGGTCCCTTTAATGAGTGGAAGGACCCTTTAATGAGTGGAAGGTCCCTTTAATGAGTGGAAGGTCCCTTTAATGAGTGGAAGGTCCCTTTAATGAGTGGAAGGCCCCTTTAATGAGTGGAAGGTCCCTCCTTAATGAGTGGAAGGTCCCTCCTTAATGAGTGGAAGGCCCCTCCTTAATGAGTGGAAGGTCCCTCCTTAATGAGTGGAAGGTCCCTCCTTAATGAGTGGAAGGTCCCTCCTTAATGAGTGGAAGGTCCCTTTAATGAGTGGAAGGTCCCTCCTTAATGAGTGGAAGGTCCCTTTAATGAGTGGAAGGTCCCTCCTTAATGAGTGGAAGGTCCCTCCTTAATGAGTGGAAGGCCCCTCCTTAATGAGTGGAAGGTCCCTTTAATGAGTGGAAGGTCCCTCCTTTAATGAGTGGAAGGTCCCTCCTTAATGAGTGGAAGGTCCCTCCTTAATGAGTGGAAGGTCCCTCCTTAATGAGTGGAAGGCCCCTTTAATGAGTGGAAGGTCCCTTTAATGAGTGGAAGGTCCCTTTAATGAGTGGAAGGTCCCTCCTTAATGAGTGGAAGGACCCTTTAATGAGTGGAAGGTCCCTTTAATGAGTGGAAGGTCCCTTTAATGAGTGGAAGGTCCCTCCTTAATGAGTGGAAGGTCCCTTTAATGAGTGGAAGGTCCCTTTAATGAGTGGAAGGTCCCTCCTTAATGAGTGGAAGGTCCCTTTAATGAGTGGAAGGTCCCTCCTTAATGAGTGGAAGGTCCCTCCTTAATGAGTGGAAGGTCCCTTTAATGAGTGGAAGGTCCCTTTAATGAGTGGAAGGTCCCTTTAATGAGTGGAAGGTCCCTCCTTAATGAGTGGAAGGTCCCTTTAATGAGTGGAAGGTCCCTCCTTAATGAGTGGAAGGTCCCTCCTTAATGAGTGGAAGGTCCCTTTAATGAGTGGAAGGTCCCTCCTTAATGAGTGGAAGGTCCCTCCTTAATGAGTGGAAGGTCCCTCCTTAATGAGTGGAAGGTCCCTCCTTAATGAGTGGAAGGTCCCTTTAATGAGTGGAAGACAAGGCAAAAAGGGCTTTTTATGCCATCAAGCGTTCAATTCAAATCCAAATTCAAATTAGGACATGGCTCAAAATATTTAAATCAGTTATAGAATCCATTGCATTGTATGGCAGTGAGGTATGGGGTCCCTTATTACAAAGTGATTGGGCAAAATGGGACAAAAATCCAGTTGAGATCCTGCATGCAGAGTTCTGCAAAACTATTATCAGGGTACAAAGAAAATGCCCAAACTCTGCATGCAGGGCTGAATTAGGCCAATATCCTTTACTTCTAAATATACAGAAAAGATCTATTACATTCTGGAGCCATATTAAAAAGAGTGACCCTGCCTGTTACCATTATAAAGCCCTTGCCTGCCAAGAGTTGAACATCCAAAGGAGCCCCCTCAGTCAGCTGGTTCTGAAACTATCTGACCTCTCACCTTCTGACATCACAAACCCCAGACAGCCTCAGTGCAGCTACACTATCACTCAGAAGATTAGACCTAACCAAATTATAACTAAAGAAAAAGATAAATATATATTGGAACGAACTCACACAATCACAACACAAACTAGAAACATATTTGGCTCTAAACAGACAGTATACTGTGGCAGACTACCTAACCACAGTAACTGATAAAAACCTGAGAAAGACTTTGACAATGTACAGACTGAGGTGGCTTTTAGATGAGGATGGTGTTCATAAGAAACTGCAAAATAAAGTATCGTTTGCTGGGGTCCTTTTAGACGAGAAGGGTGTTCTCAGGAGGTGAAAACGCATCAAAGTGAAACCACCTCCCAGAGTGGAAATCTTTGAGAACGCCGTTTCCTATGGTCTCCATATAAACAGGCAAAACGGTGGATCCGCAAAACTTGTGACATCATGGCTTACGTCAGCTCTGGTCGGCTCGCCCCGCGAACTACGTTTTTACATGGTGTCATAAGGGTGTCATAGGCATGCGTCAGTTGCTAGGGGAAACGAACAACAACAACCATGTCGGACCTTCGAGTCACGCTGCCATTAATAATGAACTGTCAGGAGCTAAATTGTGATTTGTATCGAATCCTCACGGATGATATTGGACACCGCAGAAGGCGCATGAATTATTTGCATGAATTAATGAATGTACCGATACGTCGGCGGAGGGGAACCAGGGGACGTCTCTGGATGAGACCAGGGAGGACAAGCCAGTTTTGGGACAACTTTGAAAATGGTGTTGTTGACGACCGTGCTTGGAAAGATAATTTCCGTATGTCCAAAGACTCACTTGTAGCCCTGAGTGAAGAACTTCGTCCTTTTATCGAGGGTGAAAGGACAAACATGAGAGCACCCGTTGGAGTGCTGAAAAAGGTAGCTCTCACACTCTATTATTTAAGTGACGAGGGACGGCTACTAAAAACGGCTAATGCCTTCGGCATAGCACGCCCGACTGCGTCTGTCATAATCAGACAAACCTGCAAAGCCATCACTGTCCAGCTCGGCCCACAGTACATCAAGCTACCTTTCACTGTACCCGAGGCAGAGGAGCTGGTCTCTGGGTTCATGCGGGATCATGGAATGCCACAATGTTTGGGAGCGGTTGATGGGACCCACATTGATCTCAAACAGCCATCTGTCAATTCCATGGACTACATTAATAGGAAGTGCAGACATTCCCTGAATGTCCAAGCTGTATGCGACTACAAATACAGGTAATGAATACAGGCTGAAGAGCTATTTGTTTGATAAAGACTTTTTATTGTGTTATGTGTCAGGGGGGGCTACTAGTAGCGCACACACGCACACACACACACACACACACACACACACACACACACACACACACACACACACACACACAGTACCACGCCAATAACACTGGATGGCACTGTTGAGCAGCGTCACACACGCACGCATGCACGCACCCCACACACAAGTGTATTTGCTTTGTAATAAAGGTGCTATGTTGCTTTTCGTTTTACAGATTCATGGATGTCAACATAAAGTGGCCTGGAAGTGTCCATGACGCACGTGTATTTGCGAATTCCAAGGTGAATAGCTATTTGAAGACCGGGAAGATACCTCCACTAGAGAAGCAGCTTGTGGATGACGAGGAGGCCATACCCAACTTTCTCTTGGGGGACCCTGCCTACCCCCTTCTGCCTTATCTCATGAAAGAGTACTCTAACGGTGGCTCTACCCCATCAGAACAGTACTTTGGACTTATGCTGCGTAAGGCCCGCATGGTCATTGAATGTTCATTTGGTCGGCTGAAGGCCAGGTTTGCAGCTTTGCGGCGGCCTATGGACATAAATCTGCATGACCTGCCAAATGTCATTTATGCATGCTTCGTCCTGAACAACTACTGTGAGGCCAATAATGAAGGTGTAGATATCCATGTTGAGCAGGAAGCCATACAGTGTGACAGAGCTCACCAGCCTCCCACACAGAGTAACAGGTATCTCACTGACTGTAATGAGGCAAGCGGAAAGAGAGTGAGGAGAATTCTCACCAAGTACCTTGACCCTTAACCCATTCAGGATGGGAACCCCTTTGTGTTTTAAGCATTATGTTATACTTTAGCTATTGGGAAAATAGCAGATCTACAAGCTCAGTGCGGCACCGAGTGCTGTGCTACAAGCTTGTATATATTCAAATCTATGGATATATATTCTTTCAGAGCACGTTTTGAATTAAAATCTTTACTTCTGGGATGAGGGTCGGTGGCCAAATACATATAATTTGTGGGGTCCTTGATGAAATAGTTAGAAAACCACTGATATAGAATGATTTAGAAGCCTTTTTTTTATTTAGAATTGTCTTCAGGGCTAAGACCATTATTGAAAGACTTTTGTTTGAACTTCAAAACATTGCATTTATTTGTAAACAATGTGCTGTGTTGGTATGTGCATTGGTAAATAAACATAAACATAAATAAAATAACATCTGCAATTCTGCATTTTTGTTTTCAAGTGTCAACAGTAAACTGAACTCAAATTATCTTCCCTAACACTCAAATGAAGGTTTCTAATTCAAATTAACATAATCACTCTCCTCCTGCATCAGTGCACGTCTGTATAGGAATGCAGGTGCTGGGCATGTAGGTGATGGTGTGTAGTGGTCAGGTGCTGGTGTGTGTGTGTATGGGACAGGAGCATATGCTGAATGCACAGATGTGTGGCTGTGCATGAACCTGGGTGGGGGGTGCATGTTTGCATGACCTTCACTGCTGCTGGTATTGGGGTTTGCTGAATAGGGTTGTGGTGCATAGGGTTGTGGTGCATAGGGTTGTGGCTGGGATGTTAAATGTGTTACAAGGATCTCGAAACTGTTGCTCATCCTCTGATGAGCCTCAGCTATTTTGTCGAGCCTTTCAGTATTGCGCCTCTCTGCCTCCTCCATAATGTCCACGATTTTAATTTTAATATCCAGGTCTGCTTGCTGCATATCTACTCGAAGTTTCCTCTTCAGCCTGTCCCCTTTGAAAAGAGGGAGCAGAGGGAAAATATTCATCAATTCATTGTATAGCACCTTTATGATATGAAATGCAGCAAATAAGCAAAGACATAAAACAACATTCAAATAATAGCAGTAATGCAATACAGTGAGGACATGAATAACAAGAATAATTAGAAAAGCTCAACTAAAAGCGTGTAGAAGTTTGTCTTGAGCTGTGCTTTAAAAGAAGACACAGACCAAGCCTAAATTAAAAAGTGCTAAATATAAATGGTATGGAATGGAAATGTAACCTTGACTCACATGACTGAGGAGCAACATTGTGTGTGTGTGTGTGTGTGTGTGTGTGTGTGTGTGTGTGTGTGTGTGTGTGTGTGTGTGTGTGTGTGTGTGTGTGTGTGTGTGTGTGTGTGTGTGTGTGTGTGTGTGTGTGTGTGTGTGTGTGCGCGTGTGACTTTGTAAGTTACAGTTATTACACTATGCTAAATGACATATAAATGAACATACCTGGAGCATGGCTCTTCGCCTCCCGAAGTTCGTCGCCTGGCTGGAGCCCGGTTCGTCAGACGTTGTACTGGCGGCGGCTGGGGAGTCTGGATGGTCTCCAGTACTATCTCCGTTCAGTTCAGCTGATTCCACGGCTGCCTCTATAGTTGTAGTAGCTGGCGACCCTCCCCATATCTCATTGCACAGCTCGAAGTAAAGATGGACCACACGTCCATGTCCACTCTTCTTTTGACTGTCTACAGCATGTCTGTATTTTCCTCGGGTGGCTTTGAGCTTTGCGGCTATCTGGTTTTTAGAAATGGTATCTTTGTCGTGTGGGTAGGCTTTTTTGGTTACTGATCCAGGTTCACTCGTCGGGTACTGCTGTATAAATTCCTCCGCGATATCAGCCCATTTTGACTGGACAGATTCCCAATCTACATTATCTTGAGTTTTGGAGGCTTTATAGTCCAATGTAGTGTGAAGTAACATCTCTACCTCTTCGTCCGTCCATACAAAGTTGTCAGCTTTGGTGCGTTTTTTCGCCATAGCCAGTTGGTTTATTATAACCCTATTCTAACCCGTTTTTATTTATTTATTATTTATTTATGTAGTTATTTGCTACCGCTCCGGTTCGGTCTCTCTATCCTTTTATTACTATTAGTGTTGCCACATTGTGTGAGAGAAACAAGCAATCAGGTCCATGAAAACAAGCCCAAAAGAAGCCTGACTAGCCTCTGCTAGTTTTCAAAACAATCACGGTGGAATATTATTTTAAACATTTTAACAACAACACAAATCTTGTTGTTCCTGGCACAAAACATTTTGAAATGTAGGGTCCTTAGTTGGACAAATACATTAATGTGGAGGTCCTTGACATGGAGATGTGTGAGAATGTGAGAATGCCTGAACGAATGGTGGAGCCCCTCATTGTTGAGGGGCTCCACCATTCGTTCAGGCACTCTGTAAGGGCGTTGGCGAATAGGTGTAGAGTTCTTTAATCGGATGACATGCTTGATTAAGGGCGTTTTCCCTGGCTTTCCACTGAACAGTTCCGGGAACTCTTCACACACCTGCCTGAGTTCAAGGGCAGACTGTGCAGACAAGTGACTCACGTCAGGTTGCTGTGCAGTTGTGAGCATGGACAGATCAGTCTCCTCCACGGAATCCTCCGTTTCCACTTCCTGTGCCAGCATTACCTTTTCCACTCGTAACTCCTTTTCCAGAGTAGGTACTTGACTGGTTTGGACGTCCGTTCCTTCCACAGAGCTTTTCCTGTCCTTCCACTCCTTGAGAAGGTTAATGTGATACACCTGTGATGCCTTTCCTTTATCAGGGTGTGAGACCTCATATGTCACAGGACCGACCTGTCTGAGCACAGAGAAAGGAAAGGCATCACAGGTGTATCACATTAACCTTCTCAAGGAGTGGAAGGACAGGAAAAGCTCTGTGGAAGGAACGGACGTCCAAACCAGTCAAGTACCTACTCTGGAAAAGGAGTTACGAGTGGAAAAGGTAATGCTGGCACGGGAAGTGGAAACGGAGGATTCCGTGGAGGAGACTGATCTGTCCATGCTCACAACTGCACAGCAACCTGACGTGAGTCACTTGTCTGCACAGTCTGCCCTTGAACTCAGGCAGGTGTGTGAAGAGTTCCCGGAACTGTTCAGTGGAAAGCCAGGGAAAACGCCCTTAATCAAGCATGTCATCCGATTAAAGAACTCTACACCTATTCGCCAACGCCCTTACAGAGTGCCTGAACGAATGGTGGAGCCCCTCAACAATGAGATTCAAACTATGCTGGACCTAGGAGTGATCGAACCCTCCAACAGTGAGTGGTGTAATCCCATTGTTCTTGTTCCTAAAAAGGATAACACTATACGACTCTGTAATGACCTACGCAAAGTAAATGCAGTTTCAAAATTTGATGCTTATCCTATGCCACGAATTGATGAACTTCTTGAGAAGCTTGGCAAAGCTGTGTTCATCACCACCCTTGACCTATGTAAGGGATATTGGCAAGTACCCTTGGAGAAGGAATCAAGGGAGTACACTGCCTTTCGTGGTCCAAAGGGTCTCTATCATTACACCGTTATGCCGTTTGGACTCCACGGAGCCCCTGCCACATTTCAGCGGTTAATGGACCGAGCCCTTCAGGGGTGTGCCCAGTTTTGTGCTGCCTATCTTGATGACGTGGTGGTCTTTAGCACTTCCTGGGAAGACCATCTCTCTCACTTGCGTCAGGTCCTGCACCAGATCCATTCTGCTGGACTCACGCTTAACACCCAGAAATGTGAGTGGGCCAAAAGGGAGGTTTGCTACCTCGGATACCATCTTGGCAATGGACAAATACGTCCTCAGGTGGACAAAGTGAAGGCTATCAGAGACAGTCCTAGACCAAGGACAAAGAAGCAGGTCTGGTCTTTCTTGGGACTTTCTGGGTGGTACAGACGCTTTGTCCCCCACTTCTCTACCATCACCGCCCCTCTTGTCAATCTGACTACCAAAAACTGTCCTAATCCAGTGAAATGGACAGCAGAGTGTGAAATTGCTTTCACAAACCTCAAGGCTCTTTTATGCTCTTCCCCTGTCTTGCAAAGTCCTGACTTTAACAAGAGATTCCTTGTTCAAGTCGATGCCTCGGGTGTGGGCCTTGGAGCAGTCCTAGCACAAGGAAAGGAGGATGAGGAACAGCCACTACTCTATTTGAGCCGTAAACTGCAGCCCAGAGAAACAAGGTATTCAGCCATTGAAAAGGAATGCCTTGCCATCAAGTGGGCATTGGACAGCCTTCGGTATTATCTTCTTGGAAGGACCTTTGATCTGGAAACTGACCATCGGGCATTGAGTTGGATCAATTCCATGAAGGATAAAAACTCCCGTGTCACAAGATGGTATTTGGCGCTACAGCCATATTGCTTCAATATCACACACAGAGCTGGAAAATCGAATCTGCTAGCTGACTACCTGTCTCGTCTTCCTGAACTTACAGTTGCTGGAGAGGAGGGAGGTAATGTGACAGTGTGACCCCACCCTGTCACTGTCTGTTTGCTTCTACATGCCTTTCAGTAGCGCGCACTGTTTAGGTAGGGGATGGACAAACACAACTACAAGCAAACAGCTCTCACCACAGTTTCACCACCATTTCTAAAGCAGTTACTATAGGGTCCTGTCACTTTAAGTAGGGGACAGCACTGTTGGGCCAAACCAACTCCTGTCTGGAGGTAGGGAGGATTGTTTGTCGCCGAGGGACATTGCAGTCTAAAATGACATTGGAAGACTTGGGAAAACTAAGGACTTTGTGAACTAGAAGAGCTACAAGCTCATTTAAATATGAATGTGTGTATATAACTGCCGTTTTGAGCTATACTGTAACATGTAACATGCTGTAGATCATGTTAACCCCTTGTAATTTGGTCCTGTGTTGTGGGAGGAGCCAGGGGGGGTATATAGCTCTGGGAGATGGCAGTGTCAGTCAGTCTGGCCTGCTGTCTGATGCTGCCTGGAGCTGAGGAACTGTCTCTCTGAGGAGGTGATGTGTTTATTATTTGTTACCATGGTTGAAAGGATCTAGATCTGTTGATTTATTATGTCTATTATATATATTATGTAGTATGTTATATATATACATATATATATATTATGTTTTGCTTTACATTAGAAAGGCCTGATTTATAAATACTTATATTATATAATAATGGTTTATTTAAAATGATTTTGATTTGCATTATTGTATATAATATAAAGTACTTGATTTTTAATATACCTTATTTTCTATTTTCAGACATTTGGTCTCCTCTGTAATTTTTTGCCACTTTGGAAAATAAAACCACTGTTAAAAACTCTGCCCAACTGTGTGCCTCGCCATTCCTGGTGTACGTATTACCCCGCCTGAGACAGGGGTGTGACCAGATTTGACTGAGAGCCTGCCATCGCGCAAATTACAGCTTTTCACCAGAGGAGAAAAACCTTTTTTTTTTTTAAATGAGTTTATAGCACAGGCAGACTCTTCACATACTAGAGCATGTCTGAAATAAATGTCAGAGCTGAAATTGACATGTAAATATGAAATAAATGCTTAAACATGTAGCTAGGTGTAATGTTAGAGACCACAGAAGTGAACCTTTCAAGCCTGTTTTCTCAACTCGCTGTTTTCTGCAAGACATTACTCTATGAGCCATATCTCCAAAACTGGTGGGTCAAACTGAACAACCAATATGTCAATTTGAAGCTATGATTCCCTGCTTTCAAAAAAATCCAATGGCAGTCCCTCAGTCAAATTTAGTCACTACTTCTTTCCTACATCTGTATATTTATAGCCTGTATATTTATAGTCTAAATGCACTTTAACTTTCATCTGGATAATTCCTCACTTGTAGGTTCCACGTGAAAAACATGTATAAACTAATGATTGCTGGCTGTGGTTAACTAAGGCCCCGCCCCCTAGTGTACCATGTGTGACATTGGTTAACTAAGGCCCCGCCCCCTAGTGTACCATGTGTGACATTGGTTAACTAAGGCCCCGCCCCCTAGTGTACCATGTGTGACATGGGTTAACTAAGGCCCCGCCCCCTAGTGTACCATGTGTGACATTGGTTAACTAAGGCCCCGCCCCCTAGTGTACCATGTGTGACATTGGTTAACTAAGGCCCCGCCCCCTAGTGTACATGTGTGACATTGGTTAACTAAGGCCCCACCCCCTAGTGTACCATGTGTGACATTGGTTAACTAAGGCCCCACCCCCTAGTGTACCATGTGTGGCATTGGTTAACTAAGGCCCCGCCCCCTAGTGTACCATGTGTGACATTGGTTAACTAAGGCCCCGCCCCCTAGTGTACCATGTGTGACATTGGTCGACTTAGGCCCCACCCCCTAGTGTTAACTAAGGCCCCACCCCCTAGTGTACCATGTGTGACATTGGTTAACTAAGGCCCCGCCCCCTAGTGTTAACTAAGGCCCCGCCCCCTAGTGTACCATGTGTGACATTGGTTAACTAAGGCCCTGCCCTCTAGTGTACCATGTGTGACATTGGTTAACTAAGGCCCCGCCCCCTAGTGTTAACTAAGGCCCCGCCCCCTAGTGTACCATGTGTGACATTGGTTAACTAAGGCCCCACCCCCTAGTGTACCATGTGTGACATTGGTTAACTAAGGCCCCACCCCCTAGTGTACCATGTGTGACATTGGTTAACTAAGGCCCCGCCCCCTAGTGTACCATGTGTGACATTGGTTAACTAAGGCCTCGCCCCCTAGTGTACCATGTGTGACATTGGTTAACTAAGGCCCCGCCCCCTAGTGTACCATGTGTGACATTGGTTAACTAAGGCCCCGCCCCCTAGTGTACCATGTGTGACATTGGTTAACTAAGGCCCCACCCCCTAGTGTACTATGTGTGACATTGGTTAACTAAGGCCCCGCCCTCTAGTGTACCATGTGTGACATTGGTTAACTAAGGCCCCGCCCTCTAGTGTACCATGTGTGACATTGGTTAACTAAGGCCCCGCCCCCTAGTGTACCATGTGTGACATTGGTTGACTAAGGCCCCGCCCCCTAGTGTACCATGTGTGACATTGGTTAACTAAGGCCCCACCCCCTAGTGTACCATGTGTGACATTGGTTAACTAAGGCCCCGTCCCCTAGTGTTAACTAAGGCCCCGCCCCCTAGTGTACCATGTGTGACATTGGTTAACTAAGGCCCCACCCCCTAGTGTACCATGTGTGACATTGGTTAACTAAGGCCCCACCCCCTAGTGTACCATGTGTGACATTGGTTAACTAAGGCCCCGCCCCCTTGTGTACCATGTGTGACATTGGTTAACTAAGGCCCCGCCCCCTGATGAAGATGTAACTGAAACATCGAAGCGTAACGTTGTCATTTTTTTTGCACCCTGTTATTAAACTAATTAACCTAGACTGTCTGAGCTGCTCCGGTGCCTCCTTCTTTAATTAAACTAATTAACCTAGACTGTCTGAGCTGCTCCGGTGCCTCCTTCTTTAATTAAACTAATTAACCTAGACTGTCTGAGCTGCTCCGGTGTCTCCTTCTTTAATTAAACTAATTAACCTAGACTGTCTGAGCTGCTCTGGTGCCTCCTTCTCCTGTTATTAAACTAATTAACCTAGACTGTCTGAGCTGCTCCGGTGTCTCCTTATTTTATTAAACTAATTAACCTAGACTGTCTGAGCTGCTCCGGTGCCTCCTTCTCCTGTTATTAAACTAATTAACCTAGACTGTCTGAGCTGCTCCGGTGCCTCCTTCTCCTGTTATTAAACTAATTAACCTAGACTGTCTGAGCTGCTCCGGTGCCTCCTTCTCCTGTTATTAAACTAATTAACCTAGACTGTCTGAGCTGCTCCGGTGCCTCCTTCTTTTATTAAACTAATTAACCTAGACTGTCTGAGCTGCTCCGGTGCCTCCTTCTCCTGTTATTAAACTAATTAACCTAGACTGTCTGAGCTGCTCCGGTGCATCCTTCTGTTATTAAACTAATTAACCTAGACTGTCTGAGCTGCTCCGGTGCCTCCTTCTTTTATTAAACTAATTAACCTAGACTGTCTGAGCTGCTCCGGTGCCTCCTTCTCCTGTTATTAAACTAATTAACCTAGACTGTCTGAGCTGCTCCGGTGCCTCCTTCTTTTATTAAACTAATTAACCTAGACTGTCTGAGCTGCTCCGGTGCCTCCTTCTGTTATTAAACTAATTAACCTAGACTGTCTGAGCTGCTCGGTGCCTCCTTCTTTTATTAAACTAATTAACCTAGACTGTCTGAGCTGCTCCGGTGCCTCCTTCTCCTGTTATTAAACTAATTAACCTAGACTGTCTGAGCTGCTCCGGTGCCTCCTTCTCCTGTTATTAAACTAATTAACCTAGACTGTCTGAGCTGCTCCGGTGCCTCCTTCTTTTATTAAACTAATTAACCTAGACTGTCTGAGCTGCTCCGGTGCCTCCTTCTCCTGTTATTAAACTAATTAACCTAGACTGTCTGAGCTGCTCCGGTGCATCCTTCTGTTATTAAACTAATGAACCTAGACTGTCTGAGCTGCTCCGGTGCATCCTTCTGTTAATAAACTAATTAACCTAGACTGTCTGAGCTGCTCCGGTGCCTCCTTCGGTTATTAAACTAATTAACCTAGACTGTCTGAGCTGCTCCGGTGCATCCTTCTGTTATTAAACTAATGAACCTAGGCTGTCTGAGCTGCTCCGGTGCATCCTTCTGTTAATAAACTAATTAACCTAGACTGTCTGAGCTGCTCCGGTGCCTCCTTCGGTTATTAAACTAATTAACCTAGACTGTCTGAGCTGCTCCGGTGCCTCCTTCTTTTATTAAACTAATTAACCTAGACTGTCTGAGCTGCTCCGGTGCCTCCTTCTTTTATTAAACTAATTAACCTAGACTGTCTGAGCTGCTCCGGTGCCTCCTTCTTTTTTTAAACTAATTAACCTAGACTGTCTGAGCTGCTCCGGTGCATCCTTCTGTTATTAAACTAATTAACCTAGACTGTCTGAGCTGCTCCGGTGCATCCTTCTTTTATTAAACTAATTAACCTAGACTGTCTGAGCTGCTCCGGTGCATCCTTCTGTTAATAAACTAATTAATCTAGACTGTCTGAGCTGCTCCGGTGCATCCTTCTTTTATTAAACTAATTAACCTAGACTGTCTGAGCTGCTCCGGTGCATCCTTCTGTTAATAAACTAATTAACCTAGACTGTCTGAGCTGCTCCGGTGCCTCCTTCGGTTATTAAACTAATTAACCTAGACTGTCTGAGCTGCTCTGGTGCCTCCTTCTTTTTTTAAACTAATTAACCTAGACTGTCTGAGCTGCCCTGGTGCCTCCTTCTTTTATTAAACTAATTAACCTAGACTGTCTGAGCTGCTCCGGTGCCTCCTTCTTTTATTAAACTAATTAACCTAGACTGTCTGAGCTGCTCCGGTGCATCCTTCTGTTATTAAACGAATTAACCTAGACTGTCTGAGCTGCTCCGGTGCATCCTTCTGTTATTAAACTAATTAACCTAGACTGTCTGAGCTGCTCCGGTGCCTCCTTCTGTTATTAAACTAATTAACCTAGACTGTCTGAGCTGCTCCGGTGCATCCTTCTGTTATTAAACTAATTAACCTAGACTGTCTGAGCTGCTCCGGTGCATCCTTCTGTTATTAAACTAATTAACCTAGACTGTCTGAGCTGCTCCGGTGCCTCCTTCTCCTGTTATTAAACTAATTAACCTAGACTGTCTGAGCTGCTCCGGTGCATCCTTCTGTTATTTAACTAATTAACCTAGACTGTCTGAGCTGCTCCGGTGCCTCCTTCTCCTGTTATTAAACTAATTAACCTAGACTGTCTGAGCTGCTCCGGTGCCTCCTTCTCCTGTTATTAAACTAATTAACCTAGACTGTCTGAGCTGCTCCGGTGCATCCTTCTCCTGTTATTAAACTAATTAACCTGGACTGTCTGAGCTGCTCCGGTGCCTCCTTCTTTTATTAAACTAATTAACCTAGACTGTCTGAGCTGCTCCGGTGCCTCCTTCTGTTATTAAACTAATTAACCTAGACTGTCTGAGCTGATCCGGTGCCTCCTTCTGTTATTAAACTAATTAACCTAGACTGTCTGAGCTGCTCCGGTGCATCCTTCTGTTATTAAACTAATTAACCTAGACTGTCTGAGCTGCTCCGGTGCCTCCTTCGGTTATTAAACTAATTAACCTAGACTGTCTGAGCTGCTCTGGTGCCTCCTTCTTTTATTAAACTAATTAACCTAGACTGTCTGAGCTGCTCCGGTGCCTCCTTCTTTTATTAAACTAATTAACCTAGACTGTCTGAGCTGCTCTGGTGCCTCCTTCATTTATTAAACTAATTAACCTAGACTGTCTGAGCTGCTCCGGTGCCTCCTTCTTTTATTAAACTAATTAACCTAGACTGTCTGAGCTGCTCCGGTGCCTCCTTCTGTTATTAAACTAATTAACCTAGACTGTCTGAGCTGCTCGGTGCCTCCTTCTTTTATTAAACTAATTAACCTAGACTGTCTGAGCTGCTCCGGTGCCTCCTTCTCCTGTTATTAAACTAATTAACCTAGACTGTCTGAGCTGCTCCGGTGCCTCCTTCTCCTGTTATTAAACTAATTAACCTAGACTGTCTGAGCTGCTCCGGTGCCTCCTTCTTTTATTAAACTAATTAACCTAGACTGTCTGAGCTGCTCCGGTGCCTCCTTCTCCTGTTATTAAACTAATTAACCTAGACTGTCTGAGCTGCTCCGGTGCATCCTTCTGTTATTAAACTAATGAACCTAGACTGTCTGAGCTGCTCCGGTGCATCCTTCTGTTAATAAACTAATTAACCTAGACTGTCTGAGCTGCTCCGGTGCCTCCTTCGGTTATTAAACTAATTAACCTAGACTGTCTGAGCTGCTCCGGTGCATCCTTCTGTTATTAAACTAATGAACCTAGGCTGTCTGAGCTGCTCCGGTGCATCCTTCTGTTAATAAACTAATTAACCTAGACTGTCTGAGCTGCTCCGGTGCCTCCTTCGGTTATTAAACTAATTAACCTAGACTGTCTGAGCTGCTCCGGTGCCTCCTTCTTTTATTAAACTAATTAACCTAGACTGTCTGAGCTGCTCCGGTGCCTCCTTCTTTTATTAAACTAATTAACCTAGACTGTCTGAGCTGCTCCGGTGCCTCCTTCTTTTTTTAAACTAATTAACCTAGACTGTCTGAGCTGCTCCGGTGCATCCTTCTGTTATTAAACTAATTAACCTAGACTGTCTGAGCTGCTCCGGTGCATCCTTCTTTTATTAAACTAATTAACCTAGACTGTCTGAGCTGCTCCGGTGCATCCTTCTGTTAATAAACTAATTAATCTAGACTGTCTGAGCTGCTCCGGTGCATCCTTCTTTTATTAAACTAATTAACCTAGACTGTCTGAGCTGCTCCGGTGCATCCTTCTGTTAATAAACTAATTAACCTAGACTGTCTGAGCTGCTCCGGTGCCTCCTTCGGTTATTAAACTAATTAACCTAGACTGTCTGAGCTGCTCTGGTGCCTCCTTCTTTTTTTAAACTAATTAACCTAGACTGTCTGAGCTGCCCTGGTGCCTCCTTCTTTTATTAAACTAATTAACCTAGACTGTCTGAGCTGCTCCGGTGCCTCCTTCTTTTATTAAACTAATTAACCTAGACTGTCTGAGCTGCTCCGGTGCATCCTTCTGTTATTAAACGAATTAACCTAGACTGTCTGAGCTGCTCCGGTGCATCCTTCTGTTATTAAACTAATTAACCTAGACTGTCTGAGCTGCTCCGGTGCCTCCTTCTGTTATTAAACTAATTAACCTAGACTGTCTGAGCTGCTCCGGTGCATCCTTCTGTTATTAAACTAATTAACCTAGACTGTCTGAGCTGCTCCGGTGCATCCTTCTGTTATTAAACTAATTAACCTAGACTGTCTGAGCTGCTCCGGTGCCTCCTTCTCCTGTTATTAAACTAATTAACCTAGACTGTCTGAGCTGCTCCGGTGCATCCTTCTGTTATTTAACTAATTAACCTAGACTGTCTGAGCTGCTCCGGTGCCTCCTTCTCCTGTTATTAAACTAATTAACCTAGACTGTCTGAGCTGCTCCGGTGCCTCCTTCTCCTGTTATTAAACTAATTAACCTAGACTGTCTGAGCTGCTCCGGTGCATCCTTCTCCTGTTATTAAACTAATTAACCTGGACTGTCTGAGCTGCTCCGGTGCCTCCTTCTTTTATTAAACTAATTAACCTAGACTGTCTGAGCTGCTCCGGTGCCTCCTTCTGTTATTAAACTAATTAACCTAGACTGTCTGAGCTGATCCGGTGCCTCCTTCTGTTATTAAACTAATTAACCTAGACTGTCTGAGCTGCTCCGGTGCATCCTTCTGTTATTAAACTAATTAACCTAGACTGTCTGAGCTGCTCCGGTGCCTCCTTCGGTTATTAAACTAATTAACCTAGACTGTCTGAGCTGCTCTGGTGCCTCCTTCTTTTATTAAACTAATTAACCTAGACTGTCTGAGCTGCTCCGGTGCCTCCTTCTTTTATTAAACTAATTAACCTAGACTGTCTGAGCTGCTCTGGTGCCTCCTTCATTTATTAAACTAATTAACCTAGACTGTCTGAGCTGCTCCGGTGCCTCCTTCTTTTATTAAACTAATTAACCTAGACTGTCTGAGCTGCTCCGGTGCATCCTTCTGTTATTAAACTAATTAACCTAGACTGTCTGAGCTGCTCCGGTGCATCCTTCTGTTATTAAACTAATTAACCTAGACTGTCTGAGCTGCTCCGGTGCATCCTTCTTTTATTAAACTAATTAACCTAGACTGTCTGAGCTGCTCCGGTGCATCCTTCTGTTATTAAACTAATTAACCTAGACTGTCTGAGCTGCTCCGGTGCATCCTTCTTTTATTAAACTAATTAACCTAGACTGTCTGAGCTGCTCCGGTGCCTCCTTCTTTTATTAAACGAATTAACCTAGACTGTCTGAGCTGCTCCGGTGCATCCTTCTGTTATTAAACGAATTAACCTAGACTGTCTGAGCTGCTCCGGTGCCTCCTTCTTTTATTAAACTAATTAACCTAGACTGTCTGAGCTGCTCCGGTGCCTCCTTCTTTTATTAAACTAATTAACCTAGACTGTCTGAGCTGCTCTGGTGCCTCCTTCTTTTATTAAACGAATTAACCTAGACTGTCTGAGCTGCTCCGGTGCCTCCTTCTTTAATTAAATTAATTAACCTAGAATGTCTGAGCTGCTCCGGTGCCTCCTTCTGTTATTAAACTAATTAACCTAGACTGTCTG
The DNA here is from genome assembly GCF_951216825.1 of Electrona antarctica. Taxonomy (NCBI): domain Eukaryota; kingdom Metazoa; phylum Chordata; class Actinopteri; order Myctophiformes; family Myctophidae; genus Electrona; species Electrona antarctica. The sequence continues at coordinate 422,284 of NW_027637549.1, forward strand.
AGCTGCTCCGGTGCATCCTTCTGTTATTAAACTAATTAACCTAGACTGTCTGAGCTGCTCCGGTGCCTCCTTCTGTTATTAAACTAATTAACCTAGACTGTCTGAGCTGCTCCGGTGCATCCTTCTGTTATTAAACTAATTAACCTAGACTGTCTGAGCTGCTCTGGTGCCTCCTTCTTTTATTAAACTAATTAACCTAGACTGTCTGAGCTGCTCCGGTGCATCCTTCTTTTATTAAACTAATTAACCTAGACTGTCTGAGCTGCTCCGGTGTATCCTTCTGTTATTAAACTAATTAACCTAGACTGTCTGAGCTGCTCCGGTGCCTCCTTCTCCTGTTATTAAACGAATTAACCTAGACTGTCTGAGCTGCTCCGGTGCATCCTTCTGTTATTAAACTAATTAACCTAGACTGTCTGAGCTGCTCCGGTGCCTCCTTCTGTTATTAAACTAATTAACCTAGACTGTCTGAGCTGCTCCGGTGCATCCTTCTGTTATTAAACTAATTAACCTAGACTGTCTGAGCTGCTCCGGTGCCTCCTTCTCCTGTTATTAAACTAATTAACCTAGACTGTCTGAGCTGCTCCGGTGCATCCTTCTGTTATTAAACTAATTAACCTAGACTGTCTGAGCTGCTCCGGTGCCTCCTTCTTTTATTAAACTAATTAACCTAGACTGTCTGAGCTGCTCCGGTGCCTCCTTCTTTTATTAAACTAATTAACCTAGACTGTCTGAGCTGCTCCGGTGCCTCCTTCTTTTATTAAACTAATTAACCTAGACTGTCTGAGCTGCTCTGGTGCCTCCTTCTTTTATTAAACTAATTAACCTAGACTGTCTGAGCTGCTCCGGTGCCTCTTTCTTTTATTAAACTAATTAACCTAGACTGTCTGAGCTGCTCTGGTGCCTCCTTCTTTTATTAAACTAATTAACCTAGACTGTCTGAGCTGCTCCGGTGCCTCCTTCTTTTATTAAACTAATTAACCTAGACTGTCTGAGCTGCTCCGGTGCCTCCTTCTGTTATTAAACTAATTAACCTAGACTGTCTGAGCTTCTCCGGTGCCTCCTTCTCCTTTTTTTAAACTTATTAACCTAGACTGTCTGAGCTGCTCCGGTGCATCCTTCTGTTATTAAACTAATTAACCTAGACTTTCTGAGCTGCTCCGGTGCCTCCTTCTGTTATTCAACTAATTAACCTAGACTGTCTGAGCTGCTCTGGTGCCTCCTTCTTTTATTAAACTAATTAACCTAGACTGTCTGAGCTGCTCCGGTGCCTCCTTCTTTTATTAAACTAATTAACCTAGACTGTCTGAGCTGCTCCGGTGCATCCTTCTGTTATTAAACTAATTAACCTAGACTGTCTGAGCTGCTCCGGTGCATCCTTCTGTTATTAAACTAATTAACCTAGACTGTCTGAGCTGCTCCGGTGCATCCTTCTGTTATTAAACTAATTAACCTAGACTGTCTGAGCTGCTCCGGTGCCTCCTTCTTTTATTAAACTAATTAACCTAGACTGTCTGAGCTGCTCCGGTGCCTCCTTCTTTTATTAAACTAATTAACCTAGACTGTCTGAGCTGCTCCGGTGCCTCCTTCTTTTATTAAACTAATTAACCTAGACTGTCTGAGCTGCTCCGGTGCATCCTTCTTTTATTAAACTAATTAACCTAGACTGTCTGAGCTGCTCCGGTGCCTCCTTCTTTTATTAAACTAATTAACCTAGACTGTCTGAGCTGCTCCGGTGCATCCTTCTTTTATTAAACTAATTAACCTAGACTGTCTGAGCTGCTCCGGTGCATCCTACTGTTATTAAACTAATTAACCTAGACTGTCTGAGCTGCTCCGGTGCATCCTTCTTTTATTAAACTAATTAACCTAGACTGTCTGAGCTGCTCCGGTGCATCCTTCTGTTATTAAACTAATTAACCTAGACTGTCTGAGCTGCTCCGGTGCCTCCTTCTGTTATTAAACTAATTAACCTAGACTGTCTGAGCTGCTCCGGTGCCTCCTTCTCCTGTTATTAAACTAATTAACCTAGACTGTCTGAGCTGCTCCGGTGCCTCCTCCTGTTATTAAACTAATTAACCTAGACTGTCTGAGCTGCTCCGGTGCCTCCTTCTCCTGTTATTAAACTAATTAACCTAGACTGTCTGGGCTGCTCCGGTGCCTCCTTCTCCTGTTATTAAACGAATTAACCTAGACTGTCTGAGCTGCTCCGGTGCATCCTTCTCCTGTTATTAAACTAATTAACCTAGACTGTCTGGGCTGCTCCGGTGCCTCCTTCTCCTGTTATTAAACTTATTAACCTAGACTGTCTGAGCTGCTCCGGTGCCTCCTTCTGTTTATTAAACTAATTAACCTAGACTGTCTGAGCTGCTCCGTTGCCTCCTTCTGTTATTAAACTAATTAACCTAGACTGTCTGAGCTGCTCCGGTGCCTCTTTCTTTTATTAAACTAATTAACCTAGACTGTCTGAGCTGCTCCGGTGCCTCCTTCTCCTGTTATTAAACTAATTAACCTAGACTGTCTGAGCTGCTCCGGTGCCTCCTTCTGTTATTAAACTAATTAACCTAGACTGTCTGAGCTGCTCCGGTGCCTCCTTCTGTTATTAAACTAATTAACCTAGACTGTCTGAGCTGCTCCGGTGCCTCCTTCTGTTATTAAACTAATTAACCTAGACTGTCTGAGCTGCTCCGGTGCCTCCTTCTCCTGTTATTAAACTAATTAACCTAGACTGTCTGAGCTGCTCCGGTGCATCCTTCTGTTATTAAACTAATTAACCTAGACTGTCTGAGCTGCTCCGGTGCATCCTTCTGTTATTAAACTAATTAACCTAGACTGTCTGAGCTGCTCCGGTGCCTCCTTCTTTTATTAAACTAATTAACCTAGACTGTCTGAGCTGCTCCGGTGCATCCTTCTGTTATTAAACTAATTAACCTAGACTGTCTGAGCTGCTCCGGTGCCTCCTTCTGTTATTAAACTAATTAACCTAGACTGTCTGAGCTGCTCCGGTGCCTCTTTCTTTTATTAAACTAATTAACCTAGACTGTCTGAGCTGCTCCGGTGCCTCCTTCTCCTGTTATTAAACTAATTAACCTAGACTGTCTGAGCTGCTCCGGTGCATCCTTCTGTTATTAAACTAATTAACCTAGACTGTCTGAGCTGCTCCGGTGCATCTTTCTTTTTCGCATATTTATATCTATATTTGTTTGTTCTTTATATGCAAATGAACTGGGCGACATTGGCTAAGGAGGTAGAGCAGGTCGTCCAATGATCCATGGTTCGGCGGTTCGAATCCCGGCTCCTCCTGTCTACATGTCGAAGTGTCCTTGGGCAATACACTGAACCAAATTGCTCCCGATGTGCTGGTTGGTACCTTGCATGGCTTCCGTCGCCATCAGTGTATGAATGTGTGTGTGTGAATGGGTGAATGTAATGCACAATCTATGTAAAGCGCCTTGGATAAAGGCGCTATATAAATGCACCATTTACCTTTCACCAACTGTTACAAATCACTGCGTGAAAAGAGGAGTTAACGGGCAATTATGGGCTCTGTATTTTGCCCGTAAACCTCAAGTTTAGCAGCATATACAGTTAATATGGAGTTTAGCAGCATACACAGTTAATATGGAGTTTAGCAGCATACACAGTTAATATGGAGTTTAGCAGCATACACAGTTAATATGGAGTTTACCGGAGTTTGTTGGAAAGTTTAACGGGAGTTTCCATGCTTTTTGCTCAGTGAATCCTGTGTCTGTGTGAATATATATATATATATATTTATATATATATATATAGAGAGAGAGAGAGAGAGAGAGAGAGAGAGAGCGAGAGAGAGAGAGAGAGAGAGAGAGAGAGGTGATCAGTGTTATTATATTAAAAAAAGCTATACAATAAAGCAGCAGCAATCTCCCGACCTTTTAAATGAAATGTGTGTAATGTGTGATGTTGTGTATTATATTGTTGTGTGTGATGTTGTGTAATATATTGTTGTGTGTGATGTTGTGTATTATATTGTTGTGTGTGATGTGTGATGTTGTGTATTATATTGTTGTGTGTGATGTTGTGTATTATATTGTTGTGTGTGATGTTGTGTATTATATTGTTGTGTGTGATGTTGTGTATTATATTGTGTGTGATGTTGTGTATTATATTGTGTGTGATGTTGTGTATTATATTGTTGTGTGTGATGTTGTGTAATATATTGTTGTGTGTGATGTTGTGTATTATATTGTTGTGTGTGATGTGTGATGTTGTGTATTATATTGTTGTGTGTGATGTTGTGTATTATATTGTTGTGTGTGATGTTGTGTATTATATTGTTGTGTGTGATGTTGTGTATTATATTGTTGTGTGTGATGTTGTGTATTATATTGTTGTGTGTGATGTTGTGTATTATATTGTTGTGTGTGATGTTGTGTATTATATTGTTGTGTGTGATGTTGTGTATTATATTGTTGTGTGTGATGTTGTGTATTATATTGTTGTGTGTGATGTTGTGTATTATATTGTTGTGTGTGATGTTGTGTATTATATTGTTGTGTGTGATGTTGTGTATTATATTGTTGTGTGTGATGTTGTGTATTATATTATATTGTTGTGTGTAATGTGTGATGTTGTGTATTGTGTATTATATTGTTGTGTGTGATGTTGTGTATTATATTGTTGTGTGTGATGTTGTGTATTATATTGTTGTGTGTGATGTTGTGTAATATATTGTTGTGTGTGATGTTGTGTATTATATTGTTGTGTGTGATGTTGTGTATTATATTGTTGTGTGTGATGTTGTGTATTATATTATATTGTTGTGTGTAATGTGTGATGTTGTGTATTATATTGTTGTGTGTGATGTTGTGTATTATATTGTTGTGTGTGATGTTGTGTATTATATTGTTGTGTGTGATGTTGTGTATTATATTGTTGTGTGTGATGTTGTGTATTATATTGTTGTGTGTGATGTTGTGTATTATATTATATTGTTGTGTGTGATGTTGTGTATTGTGTATTATATTGTTGTGTGTGATGTTGTGTAATATATTGTTGTGTGTGATGTTGTGTATTATATTGTTGTGTGTGATGTTGTGTATTGTGTATTATATTGTTGTGTGTGATGTTGTGTAATATATTGTTGTGTGTGATGTTGTGTATTATATTGTTGTGTGTGATGTTGTGTATTATATTGTTGTGTGTGATGTTGTGTATTGTGTATTATATTGTTGTGTGTGATGTTGTGTAATATATTGTTGTGTGTGATGTTGTGTATTATATTGTTGTGTGATGTTGTGTATTATATTGTTGTGTGTGATGTTGTGTATTATATTGTTGTGTGTGATGTTGTGTATTATATTGTTGTGTGTGATGTTGTGTATTATATTGTTGTGTGTGATGTTGTGTATTATATTGTTGTGTGTGATGTTGTGTATTATATTGGCAGAGTATAATAGACACTACTCGTTACTGGATAAAGTAATGATGGAAATATATGAGCCTATAGTTACTGAATGGATGAATAACACATTAGCTCATCCCCAATGTCTGCATGTCCATGTGTCTGTCCATGTGTCTGTCCATGTGTATGTCCATGTGTCTGTCCATGTGTCTGTCCATGTGTATGTCCATGTGTCTGCATGTCCATGTGTCTGTCCATGTGTATGTCCATGTGTCTGCATGTCCATGTGTCTGTCCATGTGTATGTCCATGTGTCTGCATGTCCATGTGTCTGTCCATGTGTATGTCCATGTGTCTGTCCATGTGTCTGTCCATGTGTATGTCCATGTGTCTGCATGTCCATGTGTCTGTCCATGTGTCTGTCCATGTGTATGTCCATGTGTCTGCATGTCCATGTGTCTGTCCATGTGTCTGTCCATGTGTCTGTCCATGTGTCTGTCCATGTGTATGTCCATGTGTCTGTCCATGTGTCTGCATGTCCATGTGTCTGCATGTCCATGTGTCTGTCCATGTGTCTGCATGTCCATGTGTCTGCATGTCCATGTGTATGTCCATGTGTCTGTCCATGTGTCTGTCCATGTGTATGTCCATGTGTCTGTCCATGTGTATGTCCATGTGTATGTCCATGTGTCTGTCCATGTGTATGTCCATGTGTCTGTCCATGTGTCTGTCCATGTGTCTGTCCATGTGTATGTCCATGTGTATGTCCATGTGTCTGTCCATGTGTCTGCATGTCCATGTGTCTGCATGTCCATGTGTCTGTCCATGTGTCTGCATGTCCATGTGTCTGCATGTCCATGTGTCTGTCCATGTGTATGTCCATGTGTCTGTCCATGTGTCTGTCCATGTGTCTGCATGTCCATGTGTCTGCATGTCCATGTGTCTGCATGTCCATGTGTCTGTCCATGTGTCTGTCCATGTGTCTGCATGTCCATGTGTCTGTCCATGTGTATGTCCATGTGTCTGTCCATGTGTATGTCCATGTGTCTGTCCATGTGTATGTCCATGTGTCTGTCCATGTGTATGTCCATGTGTATATCCATGTGTCTGTCCATGTGTATGTCCATGTGTCTGTCCATGTGTCTGTCCATGTGTATGTCCATGTGTATATCCATGTGTCTGTCCATGTGTATGTCCATGTGTCTGTCCATGTGTATGTCCATGTTTATGTCCATGTGTCTGTCCATGTGTCTGCATGTCCATGTGTCTGTCCATGTGTATGTCCATGTGTATGTCCATGTGTATGTCCATGTGTATGTCCATGTGTCTGCATGTCCATGTGTCTGTCCATGTGTATGTCCATGTGTCTGTCCATGTGTATGTCCATGTGTCTGCATGTCCATGTGTCTGTCCATGTGTATGTCCATGTGTATGTCCATGTGTATGTCCATGTGTCTGTCCATGTGTCTGTCCATGTGTATGTCCATGTGTATGTCCATGTGTATGTCCATGTGTCTGTCCATGTGTATGTCCATGTGTATGTCCATGTGTATGTCCATGTGTCTGTCCATGTGTATGTCCATGTGTATGTCCATGTGTCTGCATGTCCATGTGTATGTCCATGTGTCTGCATGTCCATGTGTCTGTCCATGTGTCTGTCTGTCTGTCTGTCTGTCTGCCTGCCTGCCTGCCTGCCTGCCTGCCTGCCTGCCTGCCTGCGTGCGTGCGTGCGTGTTGATCATTGTATTTTCTCTGTATTTTCTTCGCCTTCCTATAAAGAAAAAGGGAAAGGAAGAAGTGTAACGGGTTGTGTCTGTCTGTGTATTTGGTGAAGATGTCTATGGTGCATGTAGAAGTGATGACACGGCCACACAGAGGACTTGTCTATGGTGTAGAAGTGATGACACGGCCACACAGAGGACTTGTCTATGGTGTAGAAGTGATGACACAGCCACACAGAGGACTTGTCTATGGTGTAGAAGTGATGACACGGCCACACAGAGGAGATGTCTATGGTGTAGAAGTGATGACACGGCCACACAGAGGACTTGTCTATGGTGTAGAAGTGATGACACGGCCACACAGAGGAGATGTCTATGGTGTAGAAGTGATGACACGGCCACACGGAGGACTTGTCTATGGTGTAGAAGTGATGACACGGCCACACGGAGGACTTGTCTATGGTGTAGAAGTGATGACACGGCCACACAGAGGAGATGTCTATGGTGTAGAAGTGATGACACGGCCACACAGAGGACTTGTCTATGGTGTAGAAGTGATGACACGGCCACACAGAGGACTTGTCTATGGTGTAGAAGTGATGACACGGCCACACAGAGGACTTGTCTATGGTGTAGAAGTGATGACACGGCCACACGGAGGACTTGTCTATGGTGTAGAAGTGATGACACGGCCACACGGAGGACTTGTCTATGGTGTAGAAGTGATGACACGGCCACACAGATGACTTGTCTATGGTGTAGAAGTGATGACACGGCCACACGGAGGACGTGTCTATGGTGTAGAAGTGATGACACGGCCACACAGAGGACTTGCTCTCACTCAGGTTGTCTTTACTTTGGAGTTCCTGGTATAAAGACATTCATACATGACCTGGTCATCCACAGCGCAGAAGCAGCATACAGTAGGCTACACAAACATACACCTGTTTACACCTACACCTGTTTACACACTTACACCTGTTTACACCTAAACCTGTTTACACACTTACACCTGTTTACACCTACACCTGTTTACACACTTACACCTGTTTACACCTAAACCTGTTTACACACTTACACCTGTTTACACCTACACCTGTTTACACCTACACCTGTTTACACACTTACACCTGTTTACACCTACACCTGTTTTACACACCTACACCTGTTTACACCTACACCTGTTTACACACTTACACCTGTTTACACCTACACCTGTTTACACACTTACACCTGTTTTACACACCTACACCTGTTTACACCTACACCTGTTTACACACTTACACCTGTTTACACCTACACCTGTTTACACACCTACACCTGTTTACACCTACACCTGTTTTACACACTTACACCTGTTTACACCTACACCTGTTTACACCTACACCTGTTTACACCTACACATGCTTACACACTTACACCTGTTTACACCTACACCTGTTTACACCTACACCTGTTTACACCTACACCTGTTTACACACTTACACCTGTTTACACCTACACCTGTTTACACTTACACCTGTTTACACCTACACCTGTTTACACCTACACCTGTTTACACCTACACCTGTTTACACCTACACCTGTTTACACTTACACCTGTTTATACCTACACCTGTTTACACTTACACCTGTTTACACCTACACCTGTTTACACTTACACCTGTTTACACCTACACCTGTTTACACCTACACCTGTTTTACACACTTACACCTGTTTACACCTACACCTGTTTACACCTACACCTGTTTACACCTACACCTGTTTACACACTTACACCTGTTTACACCTACACCTGTTTACACCTACACCTGTTTACACTTACACCTGTTTACACCTACACCTGTTTACACCTACACCTGTTTACACCTACACCTGTTTACACCTACACCTGTTTACACCTGTTTACACCTACACCTGTTTACACACTTACGCCTGTTTACACCTACACCTGTTTACACCTACACCTGTTTACACCTACACCTGTTTACACCTACACCTGTTTACACCTACACCTGTTTTACACCTACACCTGTTTACACCTACACCTGTTTTACACACTTACACCTGTTTACACCTACACCTGTTTACACCTACACCTGTTTACACCTACACCTGTTTACACCTACACCTGTTTACATGTAGTATTGGACTTTACTCACCCGGCTATCCTCAGCCTACACATGTTTACATCTACACCTGTTTACATGAGCTATCCTCACGTTAACGTGCAACATGTTGCACATCTTTTCCCAACAGGTTCAAGTAGGCTACTTATAATGCACTGTTCAAGTGATTCATGCTATGTGACTATTTTTATTTTTATTTCACTTTGATATTTTAAGCACACATATTTTTCAGCCAATGATTGTGCCTGTTATTGGACTTTATTGCCTTAATACAAGTCAAGTTGCCTCAAACATTATGGAACAACCGTCTTTTCTTTAAGAAGGGAGATGTAACACAATGCATGTATTTAAACCACCACACGATGGCGCTGTAGCAACAACAGACCACCTGCTACACTCATTTGTTTACAGTCTATGGTTAGTGGTTACACTCCACACTGTGCAGATCATATAGTCCCGCGAGACTTTGGGACGGGAGTTGAGTTGATGCATGAGATCCAAGATGGCGGAATAAACAAACCTATAAGGCTGATACAGACAGCCACAGACACACACGTCCTTGTGTTTGATTGATTGATTGATTGAAGAATTTATTAACAGTTTGCAGAATTACAGTACATTTCAAGCACAAACTCAAGAGTCAATACAAAGGCTGTTAACTGTGAGTGGACGACCCAATTAAGCATTACACTTGTTTCCAATAGGGTCCACCATGTTCAAATCATCAAAACATTTAGAGACGTACAAATAGACACTTCTATAGACAGAACAGGAATTCATCATAAAGGAGGTAAAAAGGGAAAAGAAACATATACAGTGAGGGGAAAAAAAAGGGGTGGGCGGTGGGGGGGATTCACGTTCAGCTCCGTTAATTTGTTTGTTTTCCTTGGAGGAGCTGCGTTGGGTCCCCAAGTCGGCTCCGTGGCCGTACCTTGAGTTGGCTGTGTGGCCGTGACCGTGTCCGTGTCCGTGACCGTGTTTATTAATATAAGTTTTTATAACCAACCAAAGGGTAAAATAAAGCACGTGCGTGCGTGCGTGCGTACGGGTGTGTGTGTGTGTGTTGCACACAGCTGTGATGATCAACAGTGGATGATCCAATCAATCACTCTGACCAACGGACCAATGCCGGACGGACTAGTTGAACAGGTGACCGGATCCAGTGGGCGGGGCTTTGGATTTAAATAGGAGCGGTCATGTTGTTTCCCAGCATGCAGTTTGTTTTGGGAGCCAGGCTGTTTCACTGCATGCTGTCTGGGAGCCTAGCTGTTTGTTCCAAGGTAAGAAGCGTTTGTTTGAGAAACACGGTTTTATCCTTTAACACTGTTATTGTTTAGACATCAGAGGATTTATAGGACTGTTTATTGTTTAAACATTAGAGGATATAGCACTGTTTATTGTGACACTAAATGGACAACAATGTCAGGAATGTTTGTCCTTTTTAGGCCTCATTCAGACATAAAGAACACATGTTCTGTTGCCCTGCCTGTGTTTGATGGCCTTCTCAATGCGTTTCCAATGGGAGGCACATGGTTTGACCTTGCCCCCCTCCCCTCCATCAAACACAAATGTTTGGTCAAACCTTGTGACTTCCATTGGAAAAGCATTGAGTTGGTCATCAAACACAGGCAGAGCACAGAACATATGTTTGTGTGAATGAGGCCTTGGGCCTCGATCACACCAAAAACACATTGTCTTGTCTGTGTTTAATGGCCGCCTCAATGCATTTCCAATGGGAGGCACATGGTTTGACCCAACATTTGTTTTTGATGGCTGTGTTCTGTCCCCCTCCCCTCCATCAAACACACGTTTGGTCAAACCATGTGACTCATTGGAAAAGCATTGAGGTGGCCATCAAACACAGGCAGAACACTAAACTTATGTTTATGTGTGAAACACATAAACATGTGTGTGTTTGATGGCTGCCCGGATGTATTTCCAATGGAAGTCACATGGTTTGACCAAACATTTGTTTGATGGAGGGGGACAGAACACAGCCATCAAACATGTTTGCTCAAACCTTTTGACTTCCATTGGAAAAGCATTGAGGTGGCCATCAAACACAGACTGGTGTTTTAGGTGTGATGGAGGCCTTAGAGAAGGAAGCTAACAAACGCAAACAAACAAACCATGTTTCCAACATGGTGGAAAGTAACTCATTACCCTTACGGAAGTCTAGTGTAGAAAATATACTCTATTATTTGGAAACTTAACGACCTACATTGTTCATTTACCACTACAGCCATATTTTGGCCATTTGAAAATGGCTGATCTACAAGCTCACAATGCATTGTGATGTGACACATTGTGAGCTTTTAGATCTGCTATTTTCAAAAGGTTTTTTTTTGTTAAACATCAAATGGGACAATCTGCATACTTTTGACTCGAGTTATATAATGTCGATTTTGAAGATTTCTTTTTTTTCTTCCCTTTTTTCCAACATCTTAACCCATTTTGACCTGAGATCAGATTCTAAAAATGTCTTCTACATCCTGACAGTTTTCTGAAAAAGCTATGTTTCTATGTCAGTGGTTCTTTGATTTTTCAAAAATAGCAGACCTACAAGCTCGTAGCGCGACACTCGGTGGTGCGCATGAGCTTGTAGATCTGTTATTTTTCAATAGCTAAAGCATAACGTGATGATGACACCAAAAGGGGTTCCTGCCCAAAATAGGTTAAAGGGATAATTCACTTTAAAAAACAAACTTTTTGTCATTATCATCTACTCAGACTTATGTGAACACCACAGACAGTTTTTAAGTTACTTAATTAATTAGATATTCATTTTACTGCCCTGACCCTTCCTATACAAAGCCATTGTAACTTCAAAATCCATTTTAACACCCAACTTTTTTTCTGGTGACTGGTGTCCTTCAAATACGTGAGTGGGCCGTGCCTTTTCATTTAGCCTACCGTTCTTATTTAATTATTTTGGAAAAGGCCCTCCTCCAGAAGGAGGCCGGAACAGACTAAGGCCTCACTCACACCTTCGCATCTAGCATACAACATTGTTGGATGCTAGATGTAAACAAAGGGTAAGTGTCATGGCCGCCCCAATGCATTTCCAATGGAAGTCACATGGTTTGACACAACATTTTTGTTGTACGGCTTTCGGCTGTGTTTCGACTGCCCCCCTCCCCCTCATACAACAACAACGTTGTGTCAAACCATGTGACTCCCATTGGAAATTAATTGCGAGCTTGCATCAGTAAACAAGTCTCATGCATCAGCTATACAACAATCTGTTGTAAAGGTGTGAGTCAGGCCTAAAGCATCAAAAATAAATAAGAACGGTAGGCTAAATGTAAAGCCACCCCCTCATGTAATTGAAAGACGTCACCAGAAACAAGGTTGGGTGTTTTCGATCAATCTATCGTTGGTTAAAATAGAGTTTGAAGTTACAATGGTTTGTATAGGAAGGGGGCGGGGCAGCTAAAATGAATATCAAATATCTAAATACTGAATGAAGCAACTTAAAAGCTGTCTGCTGTGTTCACATAAGCCTGAGTAGATGATAAAGTAATATCCCTTTAATATTATATGAATTTTACAATGTATGAAATCTGGATAAAGATTGTAATGTTGTTTTTTTATGTATGTCTTACAGGTTAATCATGTGACCTTGGTGTCATGTGTGACCTTGGATGGGGTCATCAGGAGATGGCTGGTATTGCTAATAGAGTGTCTACTCGGCTGAGCTGAAACGTATAACGGTGTCAACGAACGCTCTTCCTGAGATTACGAGGCGAACGGTGCTCGGGACGTATGTGCCATACAACCTTCGTGGCTCTATTAATACCGGCTATCTTCAACCGAGCGACGGAAGGCCCCCCACGGTACGTACCTGGATTACATGTGGCTGTAGTAGAAACTAGGGCTGTGTCACCATTACAACATGTTAAGTTGACCATTCATTGTCATGATTGCGATTAACACATGAATACAAAGTTTAAATTTCTTTATGGCTTTTAGGCTTCATAAAAAAGTTACACGAGGCAGATATGACTAATTATATGCATTAATTACTTTTATACTTTGCCAAAAAATACACTTCACCCCTTTTGCAACCAAATCTTATTTTAATTATGTTTGGGAGACAAACACTTTACTGAGGTTCTTATGTGTATTTCAAAGTGTCCATGATGTCATGGACACTTCCTACCCAGTCTACAATTCCCATAATGCTTTGGTGCACTGCTCCTTGTGCATAGGGGGAGGGCTGTCTTATTGAGACAACATGTAGTCCAGGAAGGAAGTGAGCTCACAGCCCTGACTGTCATTAATACAGTAAATAATGGTGACCCAGCCCTGTCAGTAATATAATGGTGACACAGCCCTATCAGTGACTGTTATTATTACAGTAACATAATGGTGACACAGCCCTGTCAGTGACTGTTATTAATACAGTAACATAATGGTGACACAGCCCTGTCAGTGACTGTTATTATTACAGTAATATAATGGTGACACAGCCCTGTCAGTGACTGTTGTTAATACAGTAACATAATGGTGACACAGCCCTGTCAGTGACGGTTATTAATACAGTAATATAATGGTGACACAGCCCTATCAGTGACTGTTATTAATACAGTAAATAATGGTGACACAGCCCTGTCAGTGACTCTTATTAATACAGTAACATAATGGTGACACAGCCCTGTCAGTGACTGTTATTAATACAGTAAATAATGGTGACACAGCCCTGTCAGTGACTGTTATTAATACAGTAAATAATGGTGACACAGCCCTGTCAGTGACTGTTATGACTTCCAAAATGTCATCCTGTAGGCAGACGACTACATTTTTTTTCCTTTTTCATTTCAGAACGTGAAGCTGACAAGGCGACGTCGGTATTGAAGGTACAAACTCTATGCTGTTGTTGCCACTGCTGGGTGCTGTTAGCAGTGAAGGTTAGTAATGAACCTTTTGATTCCTGCTGCTTGTGTAAGTGGGCTACATGCTACATGCTACCATACCGTAGGTTGTCATTCGCACCGTGTATCGTTTCACGTCATTTGTGTAGAATGCCACTCCACATCACATGCCGCTATGTGCTGTTGAGGCATGTGATTTATTTATCGTTTAACATAATTTACGGGTAAAGCTGTCACGTCACATCACATATGTATGTTCCGTTCTAGTGTTTCTGTACTGTTTGTTTTCTGTGTTGAGTTTCTAGTGTCTCATTTCTCTTTGCTTTTAATAAAGTTATTTGTTTTGGTTGTCTCAGGAAAAAAAAAACACTAAAGTATTTGATTTCTTTCTCCTTGCCTATCTATTGCCCTAGTTCTTCACTAGTGGACTGTGTACAAATGTGATGTGGCGGTATGTGACTTATGTCCGGTAGCATGTAGCCCCTTAACTCTGTTTACAGCCTTCTATGCTGTAAGTCTGTCCAAACTAACAGGAAGAAAATGATGGCAGATTTTCTTCCTTGGTTAGTGTGTGTTTTGTTTAGTGCTGATATTGAAGGTAAGTGGCGTAGTTTATTATCTTTGGCTGTCGGGCAGAAACCTTGTATCTCCATAGTGAAACCTTCTTTTGTAAATGAATGTCCTTACTTGGTCATGTGACAGTGTCACACACTAAAGTAGCAAATGGCTGATCTACAAGCTCACGATGCAAAGATCATCCATTATTGAATATAACCTATTATATTTTTGTAATGTATTGAACCGTTGAAGCATAAAGAAGAACTTGTGACTAAATAATAACATTATAACACCGATTATTATATAAATAATATCATCTTTGTCCAGAAAAGTAACTGTTTTGGACGTGCACGGTTTCTACCCGACCTTTCATCTTCTCTTCTATTCTTTGCTTTAATAAAGTTATTGTTTTTTGTGGTCTCAGAGTTTTTAATCTCATTTTGCTTTTTTTTTATAAGTAATTTCTTTCTTGCCTATCTATCACTAGTTCTTCACTAGTGTATGTGGTGCGTGAGTCGGGTCGTGTCTCGCGTACAGTTTGTAATCATTTGATTGGAGCTGTATCGTTTCACGTCATTTGCGTTGCGTCATTTGCCGGTAAAGAGCCATCACGTCAGTTCACATCAGATATGAACACAGGCCCGGTATGTGATGTGCATTTATGTGATTTATTTTTTTAATGTGACTATTTCACAGCAATTGCGGATAGCTCGTTGCACGCCATACGAATTTTGTTCATTGCTGTTGTGTTCTAATGTCATCCGTAGTGTTGTATGTGTTCTCATGTTCATAGTGTTGCTGTATTGCTGACAAATACTGGGGTCCAAAGAATGCTGCTGCCATTGCATAATTTGCACCTCGTATAATTTATGTCAATCATCTACAAATGGCATAAATTGTAATATATATTTTTTTTAAATGTAGGCAATTCTTTTGAAAAGTTTACATGTCAATTTCAAAATAAAAATGTAGGACAACTGGCTAGAGAAACTTGCACCACAAACCTAAGGCCAACTGCTTGGGCGGAGACCAAGAATCTTTTTTTTTTTTTTTTGGTTCATGTTCATAAAGAGCTCGAAGTGCTTAAAGTGAAGTCCAGCAGCAAACCTCTAGGTCATAAGACTATTGTTGGTGCTATATTATCAGATCTAATTTGTGTAAAGCTTCATTATGTAAGCCCACATCACATATGAACACAGGCCCGGTATGTGATGTGTGTTTATGTCTCGTATCATTTCACATTTGAGTATAAGGCTTCATCACGTCATCCCCACATCACATAATGAACATAGGGTTAGGTTAGGGTTAGGTATGTGATGTGGATTGATGTGATTTATGTCTTTTATAATGTGCGAGTGAAGCGTCATCACATTATGTGATTTATTTATGCTGCCATTTGCAGCTAAAACTTAATTCACGCCGGTCAGTAGGCGAGGCATTGATGATGGGCCGATGACCCAAAGGTTTTCTGCTGCACTTTTCACTTTTAGCACTTTGCAGCACTTTATGAGCACGGAAAAATAAAATGTTCTTAGATTATGTCTGAGGAGTTTTCCTTAAGGTATTTGTGGAGTGAGTCTTCTTCCGTATTTCAATTGTATAAAGATATAATCATGGCTATCATTTATAGTCTGTTTATGATTCGAATTGTTATGAATGTGATTTGCTTTTGGACCTGTAAATTACAACAAAACCAACTAAGGCACTGGTGTGGCACTCCTGGTTTACCAGAATGGGGTTCAACTCCCTGCGGTGCCTCAATTTGTTGTATTTACATGGTTTATTTTCTGCTCATTGTGTATAGCTGATAACCCCCAGGTTCTTTACTGTGTGTGTGTGTGTGTGTTCCCTACAGTTGGGTTACAAGTCTATTTAGGGGCCAAGCCCGAAGGGACTCTCGGTCCCTTATTTTCCTCTTCCACCAAAAATGGCAGTTCTGGCTGAACCGCTCTGTCGGGTTTTCGCGAAACAATATTTGACTGACTGCCATTGGATTATTTTTTGCTTTTTCATGTCATATGAAAGGAGGGAATCATAGCTTCAAATTGATGTATTCTCTCCATATACTTTATAAATGACACTTCACCATTGCTCTGGTGACTTGGCAAGTCCTGCACAGAAAATAATAGCAGTCAGACAGACCTATAGAAGTGTCCACAACCGCTTGTAGAGTGGCTCTCTTTTCGAGGTGTATAATAAATGTCACGTTATAATGTAGGCTAATAAAAGTTCACATGCGCACATTGTCGGCATGCAGTCATGGGTGTGCCCTTTATTACCTAAACAGGAGAGAGCCATATGCACACTACGTCTCTCTCTCTCTGACCATGCTATATCCACAGACTACAGTTTATCTGTAGTGGAATTAAACTGTAGCGGAATTAACATTGTTCAAGCACCGCACTGGACTAGTAGACTGATATATTTATTATTGGATGCAGCAGAGCCTTTGCTCGCTGCAGTTGATGCAACAAGTTTTAATGTTCTTAACGGTGATAAAACATTAACAATTGGATAGATATCCATGCAGTTTCCATGCAGGCACAAGCAAATGATATGCGCTAAAAGTGGTGACATCATCGTTTCTCAAAAGCTCCGTTTTGCATGACTACACATTTCATTCTGCCAGGAGGGTTGAGTCTGGCAAAATGGGAATATAAAGTCCTTAGCATTGTATCAGCTTTTGTACGAGCCAATCCGCGACCGAGCTCAGGGCTCTGTGATTGACGGCGCACGTTGGCCAATCGGGAACGATTTGAGCAGTTGATGACTTATGACTCTCAGTCAAATCTGGTGACATATGGTAGCTTTTATTTATTTTGTTGGCTCCCGATCCGATTCCAATCCAATTTGAAAATGACGATTGGCCCTGATTTCTGATCACCCCATCTGATCAGGACAACCTCTAGAGGGCAATGCCAAACGGTGAGGACGCGAAGCCCACAACCATTGGCCAATAGCATTGTGCCTATAGCACTAAACTGAAAATGCAAACTTTAAACGGGCATAGCTCATGAACCGTTTGACCGTGAGCGATAAAACTTTGATACCCATGTGTCTCCTCTTGCCTCACTTCCGTGTTCTGACTTTTGACCTCTGACCTTAGATCACCCATTTTGAATTGTATCTCTCCTCCCGGGATCTTTGATCAAAATGCCCAAACATTACATACATCAGAAGTAAAACAATCCAAGTCTAAAGTCACGGAGAAAATGACTTACTGTAATATTTGTGGGTTTACTATACAGGCCCATCCCATGTAATTAGAATATGTTAAGTTTTTCTTCCGTAATATAATTAATACAACTTTCATATATTCTCAATTCATTGTGCATAAAGTGAAGTATTCACTTTTTTTTGTTTTCATCGTTATGGCGTACAGCTCATGAAAATCAAAGTCCTATCCCAAATTGTTTTTTTAAACGAGAAATGTCGACCATCTGAGAAGTGTATTGTACAATATACAGTATTAGCACGAAATGCTTCTCCCAGTTAGAAGCATAGAAAGAAATACAAGAGACCCCCCCGTCTCTTGTCTTTCTTTAAAGTTACAGGCAAATACAACTAGTAGCAATAATAATTAATGTAATAGTGTAAGATAATGTGGTATAGCAATGTTGTCAGATGGTGTATGAGAATATTAAGTTGTAGTGGTGTAGTAATCCATGGTCGTTCTGTGAGGAGGCCGGGTCCACTGTCACACATTTGATTGGTCCCCGTGAAGAGGCGTGGTCCACGGTCACACTTTGGATTGGCCCCCGTAAAGAGGTGTGGTCCACGGTCACACTCGGCAGTCAGTTGGGGGTCTAGAGGTCCATGGAACTGCAGAGTGGAAGACTATGGTCTCGGAGTGATTTTCGTCTTTTTTTTCTTCAAATCCTCGTTTTTCATTTTTCAGTATGCCATCCAAGACCATGGGCTGTCTCGGACAGCATACTATAGTATGCAGTGTTCATTTTTGAGGATTTGAAAGTCTTTTTTTCCAAATACATACCTACATAACTTTACTGTGTTTGTACTCCCTACAGTTAGGTTCCTGGGGTCTTTACTGTGTTTGTACTCCATACAGTTAGGTTCCTGGGGTCTTTACTGTGTTTGTACTCCCTACAGTTAGGTTCCTGGGGTCTTTACTGTGTTTGTACTCCATACAGTTAGGTTCCTGGGGTCTTTACTGTGTTTGTACTCCCTACAGTTAGGTTCCTGGGGTCTTTACTGTGTTTGTACTCCCTACAGTTTGGTTCCTGGGGTCTTTACTGTGTTTGTACTCCTTACAGTTAGGTTCCTGGGGTCTTTACTGTGTTTGTACTCCCTACAGTTAGGTTCCTGGGGTCTTTACTGTGTTTGTACTCCCTACAGTTAGGTTCCTGGGGTCTTTACTGTGTTTGTACTCCCTACAGTTAGGTTCCTGGGGTCTTTACTGTGTTTGTACTCCCTACAGTTAGGTTCCTGGGGTCTTTACTGTGTTTGTACTCCATACAGTTAGGTTCCTGGGGTCTTTACTGTGTTTGTACTCCATACAGTTAGGTTCCTCTTCCTGGGGTCTTTACTGTGTTTGTACTCCCTACAGTTAGGTTCCTCTTCCTGGGGTCTTTACTGTGTTTGTACTCCCTACAGTTAGGTTCCTCTTCCTGGCGTCTTTACTGTGTTTGTACTCCCTACAGTTAGGTTCCTGGGGTCTTTACTGTGTTTGTACTCCCTACAGTTAGGTTCCTGGGGTCTTTACTGTGTTTGTACTCCATACAGTTAGGTTCCTGGGGTCTTTACTGTGTTTGTACTCCCTACAGTTAGGTTACTCTTCCTGGGGTCTTTACTGTGTTTGTACTCCTTACAGTTAGGTTCCTGGGGTCTTTACTGTGTTTGTACTCCCTACAGTTAGGTTCCTGGGGTCTTTACTGTGTTTGTACTCCCTACAGTTGGGTTACTCTTCCTGGGGTCTTTACTGTGTTTGTACTCCCTACAGTTAGGTTCCTGGGGTCTTCACTGTGTTTGTACTCCCTACAGTTAGGTTACCAAGTCTATTTATTAAGGGACCAAGCCCGAACGAAAAATATATATATATCGGAAAAGCGACAAGCTATAGTCCATCGTCTCGGAGCGCATGCTATAGGGTGCCATTTTTCATGATTTAGGAGGATTTGAAAAAAAGGTGAAAATATCAGAAAAGCGACAGGCTATATAGTCCATCGTCTTGGAGCGCATGCTATAGGGTGCCATTTTTCACGATTGAGGAGGATTGGAAAAACATGTGAAAATCATGGAAAGCGACAGGCTATAGTCCATCGTCTCAGAGCGCATGCTATAGGGTGCCATTTCACGATTTAGGAGGATTTGAAAAAAAGGTGAAAATATCGGAAAAGCGACAGGCTATAGTCCATCGTCTTGGAGCGCATGCTATAGGGTGCCATTTTTCCCGATTTAGGAGGATTTAAAAAAAAAGGTGAAAATCACGGAAAAGCGACAGGCTATATAGTCCATCGTAGCCATGCTATAGGGTGCCATTTTTCCCGATTTAGGAGGATTTGAAAAAAAGGTGAAAATCACGGAAAAGCGAAAGGCTATAGTCCATCGTCTTGGAGCGCATGCTATAGGGTGCCATTTTTCACGATTTAGGAGGATTTGAAAAAAAGGTGAAAATATCGGAAAAGCGACAGGCTATAGTCCATCGTCATGGAGGGTGCTTGCTATAGGGTGCCATTTTTCCCGATTTAGGAGGATTTGAAAAAAAGGTGAAAATCACGGAAAAGTGACAGGCTATAGTCCATCGTCTTGGAGCGCATGCTATAGGGTGCCATTTTTCCCGATTTAGGAGGATTTGAAAAAATGGTGAAAATAACGGAAAAGCTACAGGCTATAGTCCATCGTCTTGGAGGGTGCTTGCTATAGGGTGCCATTTTTCCCGATTTAGGAGGATTTGAAAAAAAGGTGAAAATCACGGAAAAGTGACAGGCTATAGTCCATCGTCTTGGAGCGCATGCTATAGGGTGCCATTTTTCCCGATTTAGGAGGATTTGAAAAAATGGTGAAAATCACGGAAAAGCTACAGGCTATAGTCCATCGTCTTGGAGCGCATGCTATAGGGTGCCATTTTTCCCGATTTAGGAGGATTTGAAAAAAAGGTGAAAATCACGGAAAAGCGACAGGCTATATAGTCCATCGTCTTGGAGCGCATGCTATAGGGTGCCATTTTTCCCGATTTAGGAGGATTTGAAAAAAAGGTGAAAATCACGGAAAAGCGTCAGGCTATAGTCCATCGTAGCCATGCTATAGGGTGCCATTTTTCCCGATTTAGGAGGATTTGAAAAAAAGGTGAAAATCACGGAAAAGTGACAGGCTATAGTCCATCGTCTTGGAGCGCATGCTATAGGGTGCCATTTTTCACGATTTCGGAGGATTTTAAAAAAAAAGGTGAAAATCACGGAAAGCGACAGGCTATAGTCCATCGTCTTGGAGCGCATGCTAGAGGGTGCCATTTTTCCCGATTTAGGAGGATTTGAAAAAAAGGTGAAAATCACGGAAAAGCGACAGGCTATAGTCCATCGTCTCAGAGCGCATGCTATAGGGTGCCATTTTTCTCGATTTAGGAGGATTTGAAAAAAAGGTGAAAATCACGGAAAGCAACAGGCTATAGTCCATCGTCTCAGAGCGCATGCTATAGGGTGCCATTTTTCACGATTTAGGAGGATTTGAAAAAAAGGTGAAAATATCGGAAAAGCTACAGGCTATAGTCCATCGTCTTGGAGCGCATGCTATAGGGTGCCATTTTTCCCGATTTAGGAGGATTTGAAAAAAAGGTGAAAATCACGGAAAAGCGACAGGCTATAGTCCATCGTCTTGGAGCGCATGCTATAGGGTGCCATTTTTCACGATTTTGGAGGATTTGAAAAACATGTGAAAATATCGGAAAAGCGACAGGCTATATAGTCCATCGTCTTGGAGCGCATGCTATAGGGTGGCATTTTTCCCGATTTAGGAGGATTTGAAAAAAAGGTGAAAATCACGGAAAAGCGACAGGCTATAGTCCATCGTCTCTGAGCGCATGCTATAGGGTGCCATTTTTCACGATTTAGGAGGATTTGAAAAAACGGTGAAAATATCGGAAAAGCGACGGGCTATAGTCCATCGTCTTGGAGCGCATGCTATAGGGTGCCATTTTTCCCGATTTAGGAGGATTTGAAAAAACGGTGAAAATATCGGAAAAGCGACAGGCTATAGTCCATCGTCTTGGAGCGCATGCTATAGGGTGACATTTGTGACTAGATTTGATCGAACGACTGCCATTGGATTTTTTTGAATTTTCGTTTTTTCATGTCATAGGGAATCATAGCTTCAAATTGACATATTGGTTGTTCAGTTTGACCCACCAGTTTTGGAGATATGGCTTATAGAAAAATGTCTTGCAGGAGTAGTGGAAAAAAGACCAAGCAGAGAAAATGGACTTCTAAGCTTTAGTTCAGTGATCTGTGACTTTAGGGGGCGCTGTTTTCCCTTCATTTCTCCATTAGTCAACCAGCAGTGTTGCCATGTCTGCTTATTATAATTAGTTGGCCTTGTTTCTAAAGAAAAATAATGCATAGGCCTACTGTACCAATTTTATAATAATTTATAACCTGTTAATAAAAATGTATTTGACAAAAATAAAGTGTAGTTGATTATTTTGGCTTGTTTTTAAAGTGTAGTTGATTATGGAGAGTTGGTAACCAAGTGGACCCTTATTAGATCTTTAACTATCAAGTGTAAAAATAAACCTTAAAAAGGTCCATTTTGTTTAATTTTACACTCTCAAGATATACATAATTGTTAAACATCTGCATTACTTAATTTACAATAAGTCTACACAATTAGAGAATGTTGTTATCTTGATCGTTTGCCTGTTATCTCTCCTTTTTTAAATAGGCTACTGTATTTATTTGGCCTTTTGTAGTATGAAAAAGGGAAAATAACAGTGGCAGATAAATTAGGCCTATGTAAATGTTCCAGATGAGTACAAATAAAAGAGCTATATGAATGCAATAAATAAAAAAATAAAAAAACAGTAACCAACAGACAACAGGACAGTTTGCTCTCAAACCCTAGCCTGGTATCCAGCCTGCTTCGCTACGTTCGGCGGATTTTTTTTTCTCTCTTCGCTTATCAGTCTGGAAAGCCTCCCATTGGGAGGTTTTGCAGAACTACACTAGAACTACATATGTTACGTAGTCAACGTCGTTGCTGATTGGATGTTGTTCCAACGAATGAGAGTAGCGTTAGGCAACCTACGTCATCAGCCAGCGCCACCCTCCATGCTTTTCACATGCAGTAGCTGCGCTTTGCTATGACGTCTCACTGGTGCTTTGTCCCGCCCCGCACCACAGACCAATCAGAAGCCACGTTAGGTTTCGAAGCTTTTGGCATGTCCCGCCTCCCTTGGAGATAGGAGGCTTTCCAGACTGATAAGCGAAGAGAGAAAAAAAAATCCGCCGAACGTAGCGAAGCAGGCTGGATACCAGGCTACTCAAACCCTCCCAGCACAAATTGTGCCCTCTTGGCTCTTCTCTTAATTCCTCTGTTTCATTAGCCTGTTATTATTATTATTTGTCTGCAGACCCCCATCTGAAAATAATTTATGCCAGACACAAGATTTGTGTTGTTTGTATGCATGTAGATCGGCTATTTTCGCTTATTTTGGGCTTGTTTTCATATACCGGGTTGCTTATTTCTCTCGCAGAAACTGGCAACCCCGCAATGATAGCCGTTAGCTACATTTAGCTAATATATTGATATCAATCCTGTAAGCTAAAACAAGTACATTATCACGCTATATTACATATCGATGCGATCTGCGTTATTATGACCTTAATTTTCATGGCAGGTACATTCCAAAGCAACTAATAATAACCACGTTATGGTGACATAATGTTACAATGTTTACAATACATTCATTCGAGTCTTCTTCTTCTGCTATTGGAAATAGGAAGCCATTTCCGCATTTTCCATTGTTGTGGTCAACAGTGCCCCCAGCTGGAACATTAGCATGAATTAGCTTTAGGCGGACCAAAATAAACACACATTTTACAAAATATCGTTGTTAATATTTCTTTCTGTGCTATTTCTGTTAGCCAGTTAGTAAAAGACTAGTATTATCTTCCAAAACGATTGTGTACAAAAAGGCGATTTTAGCGGAATTTGCATACTTTAGCAGGGAAGCCGTATGTCTAGTTAGCATTGGTTAACCCAATGGTTATAACATTAGACATAGTGACATGTTTAAGCATTTATTTCATATTTATATGTCGATATCAGCTCTGACATTTATTACAGACCTGCTCTAACATGACATGAATAATAATTATAGCTTCAGATTATTTTAGACAGAAAAATAAAAAAGGACAAAGAAAATAGTTTTTCAGCTGTCCTCAACAATTGCCACCCCCGCGATGGCAGTCCCTATATCGCGTGTGGTCACATTTTTCCCGATTTAGGAGGATTTGAAAAAAGGTGAAATCACGGAAAAGCGACAGGCTATAGTCCATCGTCTTGGAGCGCATGCTATAGGGTGCCATTTTTCCCGATTTTGGAGGATTTGAAAAAAAGGTGAAAATATCGGAAAAGCGACAGGCTATAGTCCATCGTAGCCATGCTATAGGGTGCCATTTTTCCCGATTTAGGAGGATTTGAAAAAAAGGTGAAAATCACGGAAAAGCGACAGGCTATAGTCCATCGTCTTGGAGCGCATGCTATAGGGTGCCATTTTTCACGATTTCGGAGGATTTAAAAAAAAAGGTGAAAATCACGGAAAGCGACAGGCTATAGTCCATCGTCTCGGAGCGCATGCTATAGGGTGCCATTTTTCACGATTTCAGGATTTGAAAAACATGTGAAAATCACGGAAAGTGACAGGCTATAGTCCATCGTCTTGGAGCGCATGCTATAGGGTGCCATTTTTCCCTATTTTGGAGGATTTGAAAAAAAGGTGAAAATATCGGAAAAGCGACAGGCTATAGTCCATCGTCTTGGAGCGCATATTAGAGGGTGCTATTTTTCCCGATTTAGGAGGATTTGAAAAAAAGGTGAAAATATCGGAAAAGCGACAGGCTTTAGTCCATCGTCTTGGAGCGCATGCTATAGGGTGCCATTTTTCCCGATTTTGGAGGATTTGAAAAAAAGGTGAAAATATCGGAAAAGCGACAGGCTATATAGTCCATCGTCTTGGAGCGCATATTAGAGGGTGCCATTTTTCCCGATTTAGGAGGATTTGAAAAAAAGGTGAAAATCACGGAAAAGCGACAGGCTATAGTCCATCGTCTTGGAGCGCATGCTATAGGGTGCCATTTTTCCCGATTTAGGAGGATTTGAAAAAAAGGTGAAAATCACGGAAAAGCGACAGGCTATAGTCCATCGTCTCGGAGCGCAATGCTATAGGGTGCCATTTTTCACGATTTCAGGATTTGAAAAAAAGGTGAAAATCACGGAAAAGTGACAGGCTATAGTCCATCGTCTTGGAGCGCATGCTATAGGGTGCCATTTTTCACGATTTCGGAGGATTTTAAAAAAAAAGGTGAAAATCACGGAAAGCGACAGGCTATAGTCCATCGTCTTGGAGCGCATGCTAGAGGGTGCCATTTTTCCCGATTTAGGAGGATTTGAAAAAAAGGTGAAAATCACGGAAAAGCGACAGGCTATAGTCCATCGTAGCCATGCTATAGGGTGCCATTTTTCCCGATTTAGGAGGATTTGAAAAAAAGGTGAAAATCACGGAAAAGCGACAGGCTATAGTCCATCGTCTCAGAGCGCATGCTATAGGGTGCCATTTTTCACGATTTAGGAGGATTTGAAAAAACGGTGAAAATATCGGAAAAGCGACAGGCTATAGTCCATCGTCTTGGAGCGCATGCTATAGGGTGCCATTTTTCCCGATTTTGGAGGATTTGAATAAAAGGTGAAAATATCGGAAAAGCGACAGGCTATAGTCCATCGTCTTGGAGCGCATGCTAGAGGGTGCCATTTTTCCCGATTTAGGAGGATTTGAAAAAAGGTGAAAATCACGGAAAAGCGACAGGCTATAGTCCATCGTAGCCATGCTATAGGGTGCCATTTTTCACGATTTCGGAGGATTTTAAAAAAAAGGTGAAAATCACGGAAAGCGACAGGCTATATATAGTCCATCGTCTTGGAGCGCATGCTAGAGGGTGCCATTTTTCCCGATTTAGGAGGATTTGAAAAAAAGGTGAAAATCACGGAAAAGCGACAGGCTATAGTCCATCGTCTTGGAGCGCATGCTATAGGGTGCCATTTTTCACGATTTAGGAGGATTTGAAAAAAAGGTGAAAATATCGGAAAAGCTACAGGCTATAGTCCATCGTCTTGGAGCGCATGCTATAGGGTGCCATTTTTCCCGATTTAGGAGGATTTGAAAAAAAGGTGAAAATCACGGAAAGCGACAGGCTATATATAGTCCATCGTCTTGGAGCGCATGCTAGAGGGTGCCATTTTTCCCGATTTAGGAGGATTTGAAAAAAAGGTGAAAATCACGGAAAAGCGACAGGCTATAGTCCATCGTCTTGGAGCGCATGCTATAGGGTGCCATTTTTCCCGATTTAGGAGGATTTGAAAAAAAGGTGAAAATCACGGAAAAGCGACAGGCTATAGTCCATCGTCTCGGAGCGCAATGCTATAGGGTGCCATTTTTCACGATTTCAGGATTTGAAAAAAAGGTGAAAATCACGGAAAAGTGACAGGCTATAGTCCATCGTCTTGGAGCGCATGCTATAGGGTGCCATTTTTCACGATTTCGGAGGATTTTAAAAAAAAAGGTGAAAATCACGGAAAGCGACAGGCTATAGTCCATCGTCTTGGAGCGCATGCTAGAGGGTGCCATTTTTCCCGATTTAGGAGGATTTGAAAAAAAGGTGAAAATCACGGAAAAGCGACAGGCTATAGTCCATCGTAGCCATGCTATAGGGTGCCATTTTTCCCGATTTAGGAGGATTTGAAAAAAAGGTGAAAATCACGGAAAAGCGACAGGCTATAGTCCATCGTCTCAGAGCGCATGCTATAGGGTGCCATTTTTCACGATTTAGGAGGATTTGAAAAAACGGTGAAAATATCGGAAAAGCGACAGGCTATAGTCCATCGTCTTGGAGCGCATGCTATAGGGTGCCATTTTTCCCGATTTTGGAGGATTTGAATAAAAGGTGAAAATATCGGAAAAGCGACAGGCTATAGTCCATCGTCTTGGAGCGCATGCTAGAGGGTGCCATTTTTCCCGATTTAGGAGGATTTGAAAAAAGGTGAAAATCACGGAAAAGCGACAGGCTATAGTCCATCGTAGCCATGCTATAGGGTGCCATTTTTCACGATTTCGGAGGATTTAAAAAAAAAAGGTGAAAATCACGGAAAGCGACAGGCTATATATAGTCCATCGTCTTGGAGCGCATGCTAGAGGGTGCCATTTTTCCCGATTTAGGAGGATTTGAAAAAAAGGTGAAAATCACGGAAAAGCGACAGGCTATAGTCCATCGTCTTGGAGCGCATGCTATAGGGTGCCATTTTTCACGATTTAGGAGGATTTGAAAAAAAGGTGAAAATATCGGAAAAGCTACAGGCTATAGTCCATCGTCTTGGAGCGCATGCTATAGGGTGCCATTTTTCCCGATTTAGGAGGATTTGAAAAAAAGGTGAAAATCACGGAAAAGCGACAGGCTATAGTCCATCGTAGCCATGCTATAGGGTGCCATTTTTCCCGATTTAGGAGGATTTGAAAAAAAGGTGAAAATCACGGAAAAGCGACAGGCTATAGTCCATCGTCTCGGAGCGCAATGCTATAGGGTGCCATTTTTCACGATTTCAGGATTTGAAAAAAAGGTGAAAATCACGGAAAAGTGACAGGCTATAGTCCATCGTCTTGGAGCGCATGCTATAGGGTGCCATTTTTCCAGATTTAGGAGGATTTGAAAAAAAGGTGAAAATCACGGAAAAGCGACAGGCTATAGTCCATCGTCTTGGAGCGCATGCTATAGGGTGCCATTTTTCCCGATTTTGGAGGATTTGAATAAAAGGTGAAAATATCGGAAAAGCGACAGGCTATAGTCCATCGTCTTGGAGCGCATGCTATAGGGTGCCATTTTTCCCGATTTTGGAGGATTTGAATAAAAGGTGAAAATATCGGAAAAGCGACAGGCTATAGTCCATCGTCTTGGAGCGCATGCTAGAGGGTGCCATTTTTCCCGATTTAGGAGGATTTGAAAAAAGGTGAAAATCACGGAAAAGCGACAGGCTATAGTCCATCGTAGCCATGCTATAGGGTGCCATTTTTCACGATTTCGGAGGATTTAAAAAAAAAGGTGAAAATCACGGAAAGCGACAGGCTATATATAGTCCATCGTCTTGGAGCGCATGCTAGAGGGTGCCATTTTTCCCGATTTAGGAGGATTTGAAAAAAAGGTGAAAATCACGGAAAAGCGACAGGCTATAGTCCATCGTCTTGGAGCGCATGCTATAGGGTGCCATTTTTCACGATTTAGGAGGATTTGAAAAAAAGGTGAAAATATCGGAAAAGCTACAGGCTATAGTCCATCGTCTTGGAGCGCATGCTATAGGGTGCCATTTTTCCCGATTTAGGAGGATTTGAAAAAAAGGTGAAAATCACGGAAAAGCGACAGGCTATAGTCCATCGTAGCCATGCTATAGGGTGCCATTTTTCCCGATTTAGGAGGATTTGAAAAAAAGGTGAAAATCACGGAAAAGCGACAGGCTATAGTCCATCGTCTCGGAGCGCAATGCTATAGGGTGCCATTTTTCACGATTTCAGGATTTGAAAAAAAGGTGAAAATCACGGAAAAGTGACAGGCTATAGTCCATCGTCTTGGAGCGCATGCTATAGGGTGCCATTTTTCCAGATTTAGGAGGATTTGAAAAAAAGGTGAAAATCACGGAAAAGCGACAGGCTATAGTCCATCGTCTTGGAGCGCATGCTATAGGGTGCCATTTTTCACGATTTCGGAGGATTTGAAAAACATGTGAAAATATCGGAAAAGCGACAGGCTATATAGTCCATCGTCTTGGAGCGCATGCTATAGGGTGCCATTTTTCCCGATTTAGGAGGATTTGAAAAAAAGGTGAAAATCACGGAAAAGCGACAGGCTATAGTCCATCGTCTCAGAGCGCATGCTATAGGGTGCCATTTTTCACGATTTAGGAGGATTTGAAAAAACGGTGAAAATATCGGAAAAGCGACGGGCTATAGTCCATCGTCTTGGAGCGCATGCTATAGGGTGCCATTTTTCCCGATTTAGGAGGATTTGAAAAAACGGTGAAAATATCGGAAAAGCGACAGGCTATAGTCCATCGTCTTGGAGCGCATGCTATAGGGTGACATTTGTGACTAGATTTGATCGAACGACTGCCATTGGATTTTTTTGCATTTTCGTTTTTTCATGTCATATGAAAGCAGGGAATCATAGCTTCAAATTGACATATTGGTTGTTCAGTTTGACCCACCAGTTTTGGAGATATGGCTTATAGAAAAATGTCTTGCAGGAGTAGTGGAAAAAAGACCAAGCAGAGAAAATGGACTTCTAAGCTTTAGTTCAGTGATCTGTGACTTTAGGGGGCGCTGTTTTCCCTTCATTTCTCCATTAGTCAACCAGCAGTGTTGCCATGTCTGCTTATTATAATTAGTTGGCCTTGTTTCTAAAGAAAAATAATGCATAGGCCTACTGTACCAATTTTATAATAATTTATAACCTGTTAATAAAAATGTATTTGACAAAAATAAAGTGTAGTTGATTATTTTGGCTTGTTTTTAAAGTGTAGTTGATTATGGAGAGTTGGTAACCAAGTGGACCCTTATTAGATCTTTAACTATCAAGTGTAAAAATAAACCTTAAAAAGGTCCATTTTGTTTCATTTTACACTCTCAAGATATACATAATTGTTAAACATCTGCATTACTTAATTTACAATAAGTCTACACAATTAGAGAATGTTGTTATCTTGATCGTTTGCCTGTTATCTCTCCTTTTTTAAATAGGCTACTGTATTTATTTGGCCTTTTGTAGTATGAAAAAGGGAAAATAACAGTGGCAGATAAATTAGGCCTATGTAAATGTTCCAGATGAGTACAAATAAAAGAGCTATATGAATGCAATAAATAAAAAAATAAAAAAAACAGTAACCAACAGACAACAGGACAGTTTGCTCTCAAACCCTCCCAGCACAAATTGTGCCCTCTTGGCTCTTCTCTTAATTCCTCTGTTTCATTAGCCTGTTATTATTATTATTTGTCTGCAGACCCCCATCTGAAAATAATTTATGCCAGACACAAGATTTGTGTTGTTTGTATGCATGTAGATCGGCTATTTTCGCTTATTTTGGGCTTGTTTTCATATACCGGGTTGCTTATTTCTCTCGCAGAAACTGGCAACCCCGCAATGATAGCCGTTAGCTACATTTAGCTAATATATTGATATCAATCCTGTAAGCTAAAACAAGTACATTATCACGCTATATTACATATCGATGCGATCTGCGTTATTATGACCTTAATTTTCATGGCAGGTACATTCCAAAGCAACTAATAATAACCACGTTATGGTGACACAATGTTTACAATACATTCATTCGAGTCTTCTTCTTCTGCTATTGGAAATAGGAAGCCATTTCCGCATTTTCCATTGTTGTGGTCAACAGTGCCCCCAGCTGGAACATTAGCATGAATTAGCTTTAGGCGGACCAAAATAAACACACATTTTACAAAATATCGTTGTTAATATTTCTTTCTGTGCTATTTCTGTTAGCCAGTTAGTAAAAGACTAGTATTATCTTCCAAAACGATTGTGTACAAAAAGGCGGATTTTAGCGGAATTTGCATACTTTAGCAGGGAAGCCGTATGTCTAGTTAGCATTGGTTAACCCAATGGTTATAACATTAGACATAGTGACATGTTTAAGCATTTATTTCATATTTATATGTCGATATCAGCTCTGACATTTATTACAGACCTGCTCTAACATGACATGAATAATAATTATAGCTTCAGATTATTTTAGACAGAAAAATAAAAAAGGACAAAGAAAATAGTTTTCCAGCTGTCCTCAACAATTGCCACCCCCGCGATGGCAGTCCCTATATCGCGTGTGGTCACATTTTTCCCGATTTTGGAGGATTTGAAAAAAAGGTGAAAATATCGGAAAAGCGACAGGCTATAGTCCATCGTTTTGGAGCGCATGCTAGAGGGTGCCATTTTTCCCGATTTAGGAGGATTTGAAAAAAGGTGAAAATCACGGAAAAGCGACAGGCTATAGTCCATCGTCTTGGAGCGTATGCTATAGGGTGCCATTTTTCACGATTTCGGAGGATTTGAAAAACATGTGAAAATCACGGAAAGCAACAGGCTATAGTCCATCGTCTCGGAGCGCATGCTATAGGGTGCCATTTTTCACGATTTCAGGATTTGAAAAACATGTGAAAATCACGGAAAGTGACAGGCTATAGTCCATCGTCTTGGAGCGCATGCTATAGGGTGCCATTTTTCCCGATTTTGGAGGATTTGAAAAAAAGGTGAAAATATCGGAAAAGCGACAGGCTATAGTCCATCGTCTTGGAGCGCATATTAGAGGGTGCCATTTTTCCCGATTTAGGAGGATTTGAAAAAAAGGTGAAAATCACGGAAAAGCGACAGGCTATAGTCCATCGTCTTGGAGCGCATGCTATAGGGTGCCATTTTTCCCGATTTAGGAGGATTTGAAAAAAAGGTGAAAATCACGGAAAAGTGACAGGCTATAGTCCATCGTCTTGGAGCGCATGCTATAGGGTGCCATTTTTCACGATTTCGGAGGATTTTAAAAAAAAGGTGAAAATCACGGAAAGCGACAGGCTATAGTCCATCGTCTTGGAGCGCATGCTAGAGGGTGCCATTTTTCCCGATTTAGGAGGATTTGAAAAAAAGGTGAAAATCACGGAAAAGTGACAGGCTATAGTCCATCGTCTTGGAGCGCATGCTATAGGGTGCCATTTTTCACGATTTCGGAGGATTTGAAAAAAAGGTGAAAATCACGGAAAAGCGACAGGCTATAGTCCATCGTCTTGGAGCGTATGCTATAGGGTGCCATTTTTCACGATTTCGGAGGATTTGAAAAACATGTGAAAATCACGGAAAGCAACAGGCTATAGCCCATCGTCTCAGAGCGCATGCTATAGGGTGCCATTTTTCCCGATTTAGGAGGATTTGAAAAAAAGGTGAAAATCACGGAAAAGCGACAGGCTATAGTCCATCGTAGCCATGCTATAGGGTGCCATTTTTCCCGATTTAGGAGGATTTGAAAAAAAGGTGAAAATCACGGAAAAGCGACAGGCTATAGTCCATCGTCTCAGAGCGCATGCTATAGGGTGCCATTTTTCACGATTTAGGAGGATTTGAAAAAACGGTGAAAATATCGGAAAAGCGACAGGCTATAGTCCATCGTCTTGGAGCGCATGCTATAGGGTGCCATTTTTCACGATTTCGGAGGATTTGAAAAACATGTGAAAATATCGGAAAAGCGACAGGCTATATAGTCCATCGTCTTGGAGCGCATGCTATAGGGTGCCATTTTTCCCGATTTAGGAGGATTTGAAAAAAAGGTGAAAATCACGGAAAAGCGACAGGCTATAGTCCATCGTCTCAGAGCGCATGCTATAGGGTGCCATTTTTCACGATTTAGGAGGATTTGAAAAAACGGTGAAAATATCGGAAAAGCGACGGGCTATAGTCCATCGTCTTGGAGCGCATGCTATAGGGTGCCATTTTTCCCGATTTAGGAGGATTTGAAAAAACGGTGAAAATATCGGAAAAGCGACAGGCTATAGTCCATCGTCTTGGAGCGCATGCTATAG
Source organism: Electrona antarctica (assembly GCF_951216825.1). Lineage (NCBI taxonomy): Eukaryota > Metazoa > Chordata > Actinopteri > Myctophiformes > Myctophidae > Electrona > Electrona antarctica. The sequence goes on from NW_027637549.1 coordinate 454,800, forward strand.
GGTGACATTTGTGACTAGATTTGATCGAACGACTGCCATTGGATTTTTTTGCATTTTCGTTTTTTCATGTCATATGAAAGCAGGGAATCATAGCTTCAAATTGACATATTGGTTGTTCAGTTTGACCCACCAGTTTTGGAGATATGGCTTATAGAAAAATGTCTTGCAGGAGTAGTGGAAAAAAGACCAAGCAGAGAAAATGGACTTCTAAGCTTTAGTTCAGTGATCTGTGACTTTAGGGGGCGCTGTTTTCCCTTCATTTCTCCATTAGTCAACCAGCAGTGTTGCCATGTCTGCTTATTATAATTAGTTGGCCTTGTTTCTAAAGAAAAATAATGCATAGGCCTACTGTACCAATTTTATAATAATTTATAACCTGTTAATAAAAATGTATTTGACAAAAATAAAGTGTAGTTGATTATTTTGGCTTGTTTTTAAAGTGTAGTTGATTATGGAGAGTTGGTAACCAAGTGGACCCTTATTAGATCTTTAACTATCAAGTGTAAAAAGAAACCTTAAAAAGGTCCATTTTGTTTCATTTTACACTCTCAAGATATACATAATTGTTAAACATCTGCATTACTTAATTTACAATAAGTCTACACAATTAGAGAATGTTGTTATCTTGATCGTTTGCCTGTTATCTCTCCTTTTTTAAATAGGCTACTGTATTTATTTGGCCTTTTGTAGTATGAAAAAGGGAAAATAACAGTGGCAGATAAATTAGGCCTATGTAAATGTTCCAGATGAGTACAAATAAAAGAGCTATATGAATGCAATAAATAAAAAAATAAAAAAAACAGTAACCAACAGACAACAGGACAGTTTGCTCTCAAACCCTCCCAGCACAAATTGTGCCCTCTTGGCTCTTCTCTTAATTCCTCTGTTTCATTAGCCTGTTATTATTATTATTTGTCTGCAGACCCCCATCTGAAAATAATTTATGCCAGACACAAGATTTGTGTTGTTTGTATGCATGTAGATCGGCTATTTTCGCTTATTTTGGGCTTGTTTTCATATACCGGGTTGCTTATTTCTCTCGCAGAAACTGGCAACCCCGCAATGATAGCCGTTAGCTACATTTAGCTAATATATTGATATCAATCCTGTAAGCTAAAACAAGTACATTATCACGCTATATTACATATCGATGCGATCTGCGTTATTATGACCTTAATTTTCATGGCAGGTACATTCCAAAGCAACTAATAATAACCACGTTATGGTGACACAATGTTTACAATACATTCATTCGAGTCTTCTTCTTCTGCTATTGGAAATAGGAAGCCATTTCCGCATTTTCCATTGTTGTGGTCAACAGTGCCCCCAGCTGGAACATTAGCATGAATTAGCTTTAGGCGGACCAAAATAAACACACATTTTACAAAATATCGTTGTTAATATTTCTTTCTGTGCTATTTCTGTTAGCCAGTTAGTAAAAGACTAGTATTATCTTCCAAAACGATTGTGTACAAAAAGGCGGATTTTAGCGGAATTTGCATACTTTAGCAGGGAAGCCGTATGTCTAGTTAGCATTGGTTAACCCAATGGTTATAACATTAGACATAGTGACATGTTTAAGCATGTATTTCATATTTATATGTCGATATCAGCTCTGACATTTATTACAGACCTGCTCTAACATGACATGAATAATAATTATAGCTTCAGATTATTTTAGACAGAAAAATAAAAAAGGACAAAGAAAATAGTTTTTCAGCTGTCCTCAACAATTGCCACCCCCGCGATGGCAGTCCCTATATCACGTGTGGTCACATTTTTCCCGATTTTGGAGGATTTGAAAAAAAGGTGAAAATATCGGAAAAGCGACAGGCTATAGTCCATCGTCTTGGAGCGTATGCTATAGGGTGCCATTTTTCCCGATTTAGGAGGATTTGAAAAAAGGTGAAAATCACGGAAAAGCGACAGGCTATAGTCCATCGTCTTGGAGCGTATGCTATAGGGTGCCATTTTTCACGATTTCGGAGGATTTGAAAAACATGTGAAAATCACGGAAATCAACAGGCTATAGTCCATCGTCTCGGAGCGCATGCTATAGGGTGCCATTTTTCACGATTTCAGGATTTGAAAAACATGTGAAAATCACGGAAAGTGACAGGCTATAGTCCATCGTCTTGGAGCGCATGCTATAGGGTGCCATTTTTCCCGATTTTGGAGGATTTGAAAAAAAGGTGAAAATATCGGAAAAGCGACAGGCTATAGTCCATCGTCTTGGAGCGCATATTAGAGGGTGCCATTTTTCCCGATTTAGGAGGATTTGAAAAAAAGGTGAAAATCACGGAAAAGCGACAGGCTATAGTCCATCGTCTTGGAGCGCATGCTATAGGGTGCCATTTTTCCCGATTTAGGAGGATTTGAAAAAAAGGTGAAAATCGCGGAAAAGTGACAGGCTATAGTCCATCGTCTTGGAGCGCATGCTATAGGGTGCCATTTTTCACGATTTCGGAGGATTTTAAAAAAAAGGTGAAAATCACGGAAAGCGACAGGCTATAGTCCATCGTCTTGGAGCGCATGCTAGAGGGTGCCATTTTTCCCGATTTAGGAGGATTTGAAAAAAAGGTGAAAATCACGGAAAAGTGACAGGCTATAGTCCATCGTCTTGGAGCGCATGCTATAGGGTGCCATTTTTCACGATTTCGGAGGATTTGAAAAAAAGGTGAAAATCACGGAAAAGCGACAGGCTATAGTCCATCGTAGCCATGCTATAGGGTGCCATTTTTCCCGATTTAGGAGGATTTGAAAAAAAGGTGAAAATCACGGAAAAGCGACAGGCTATAGTCCATCGTCTCAGAGCGCATGCTATAGGGTGCCATTTTTCACGATTTAGGAGGATTTGAAAAAACGGTGAAAATATCGGAAAAGCGACAGGCTATAGTCCATCGTCTTGGAGCGCATGCTATAGGGTGCCATTTTTCCCGATTTTGGAGGATTTGAAAAAAAGGTGAAAATATCGGAAAAGCGACAGGCTATAGTCCATCGTCTTGGAGCGCATGCTAGAGGGTGCCATTTTTCCCGATTTAGGAGGATTTGAAAAAAAGGTGAAAATATCGGAAAAGCGACAGGCTATAGTCCATCGTCTCGGAGCGCATGCTAGAGGGTGCCATTTTTCCCGATTTAGGAGGATTTGAAAAAAAGGTGAAAATCACGGAAAAGCGACAGGCTATAGTCCATCGTCTCAGAGCGCATGCTATAGGGTGCCATTTTTCACGATTTAGGAGGATTTGAAAAAACGGTGAAAATATCGGAAAAGCGACAGGCTATAGTCCATCGTCTTGGAGCGCATGCTAGAGGGTGCCATTTTTCCCGATTTAGGAGGATTTGAAAAAAAGGTGAAAATATCGGAAAAGCGACAGGCTATAGTCCATCGTCTCGGAGCGCATGCTAGAGGGTGCCATTTTTCCCGATTTAGGAGGATTTGAAAAAAAGGTGAAAATCACGGAAAAGCGACAGGCTATAGTCCATCGTCTCAGAGCGCATGCTATAGGGTGCCATTTTTCACGATTTAGGAGGATTTGAAAAAACGGTGAAAATATCGGAAAAGCGACAGGCTATAGTCCATCGTCTTGGAGCGCATGCTATAGGGTGCCATTTTTCCCAATTTAGGAGGATTTGAAAAAAAGGTGAAAATCACGGAAAAGCGACAGGCTATAGTCCATCGTAGCCATGCTATAGGGTGCCATTTTTCCCGATTTAGGAGGTTTTTGAAAAAAAGGTGAAAATCACGGAAAAGCGACAGGCTATAGTCCATCGTCTTGGAGCGCATGCTATAGGGTGCCATTTTTCACGATTTCGGAGGATTTAAAAAAAAAAGGTGAAAATCACGGAAAGCGACAGGCTATAGTCCATCGTCTCGGAGCGCATGCTATAGGGTGCCATTTTTCACGATTTCAGGATTTGAAAAACATGTGAAAATCACGGAAAGTGACAGTCTATAGTCCATCGTCTTGGAGCGCATGCTATAGGGTGCCATTTTTCCCAATTTAGGAGGATTTGAAAAAAAGGTGAAAATCACGGAAAAGCGACAGGCTATAGTCCATCGTAGCCATGCTATAGGGTGCCATTTTTCCCGATTTAGGAGGATTTGAAAAAAAGGTGAAAATCACGGAAAAGCGACAGGCTATAGTCCATCGTCTTGGAGCGCATGCTATAGGGTGCCATTTTTCCCGATTTTGGAGGATTTGAAAAAAAGGTGAAAATATCGGAAAAGCGACAGGCTATAGTCCATCGTCTTGGAGCGCATATTAGAGGGTGCTATTTTTCCCGATTTAGGAGGATTTGAAAAAAAGGTGAAAATATCGGAAAAGCGACAGGCTATAGTCCATCGTCTCGGAGCGCATGCTAGAGGGTGCCATTTTTCCCGATTTAGGAGGATTTGAAAAAAAGGTGAAAATCACGGAAAAGCGACAGGCTATAGTCCATCGTCTTGGAGCGCATGCTATAGGGTGCCATTTTTCCCGATTTTGGAGGATTTGAAAAAAAGTTGAAAATCACGGAAAAGCGACAGGCTATAGTCCATCGTAGCCATGCTATAGGGTGCCATTTTTCCCGATTTAGGAGGATTTGAAAAAAAGGTGAAAATCACGGAAAAGCGACAGGCTATAGTCCATCGTCTCAGAGCGCATGCTATAGGGTGCCATTTTTCACGATTTAGGAGGATTTGAAAAAAAGGTGAAAATATCGGAAAAGCGACAGGCTATAGTCCATCGTCTTGGAGCGCATGCTATAGGGTGCCATTTTTCCCGATTTTGGAGGATTTGAAAAAAAGGTGAAAATATCGGAAAAGCGACAGGCTATAGTCCATCGTCTTGGAGCGCATATTAGAGGGTGCCATTTTTCCCGATTTAGGAGGATTTGAAAAAAAGGTGAAAATCACGGAAAAGCGACAGGCTATAGTCCATCGTCTTGGAGCGCATGCTATAGGGTGCCATTTTTCCCGATTTAGGAGGATTTGAAAAAAAGGTGAAAATCACGGAAAAGTGACAGGCTATAGTCCATCGTCTTGGAGCGCATGCTATAGCGTGCCATTTTTCCCAATTTAGGAGGATTTGAAAAAAAGGTGAAAATCACGGAAAAGCGACAGGCTATAGTCCATCGTAGCCATGCTATAGGGTGCCATTTTTCCCGATTTAGGAGGATTTGAAAAAAAGGTGAAAATCACGGAAAAGCGACAGGCTATAGTCCATCGTCTTGGAGCGCATGCTATAGGGTGCCATTTTTCCCGATTTTGGAGGATTTGAAAAAAAGGTGAAAATATCGGAAAAGCGACAGGCTATAGTCCATCGTCTTGGAGCGCATGCTATAGGGTGCCATTTTTCACGATTTAGGAGGATTTGAAAAAAAGGTGAAAATATCGGAAAAGCGACAGGCTATAGTCCATCGTCTTGGAGCGCATGCTATAGGGTGCCATTTTTCCCAATTTAGGAGGATTTGAAAAAAAGGTGAAAATCACGGAAAAGCGACAGGCTATAGTCCATCGTCTTGGAGCGCATGCTATAGGGTGCCATTTTTCCCAATTTAGGAGGATTTGAAAAAAAGGTGAAAATCACGGAAAAGCGACAGGCTATAGTCCATCGTAGCCATGCTATAGGGTGCCATTTTTCCCGATTTAGGAGGTTTTTGAAAAAAAGGTGAAAATCACGGAAAAGCGACAGGCTATAGTCCATCGTCTTGGAGCGCATGCTATAGGGTGCCATTTTTCACGATTTCGGAGGATTTAAAAAAAAAAGGTGAAAATCACGGAAAGCGACAGGCTATAGTCCATCGTCTTGGAGCGTATGCTATAGGGTGCCATTTTTCACGATTTCGGAGGATTTGAAAAACATGTGAAAATCACGGAAAGCAACAGGCTATAGTCCATCGTCTCGGAGCGCATGCTATAGGGTGCCATTTTTCACGATTTCAGGATTTGAAAAACATGTGAAAATCACGGTAAGTGACAGGCTATAGTCCATCGTCTTGGAGCGCATGCTATAGGGTGCCATTTTTCCCGATTTTGGAGGATTTGAAAAAAAGGTGAAAATATCGGAAAAGCGACAGGCTATAGTCCATCGTCTTGGAGCGCATATTAGAGGGTGCCATTTTTCCCGATTTAGGAGGATTTGAAAAAAAGGTGAAAATCACGGAAAAGCGACAGGCTATAGTCCATCGTCTTGGAGCGCATGCTATAGGGTGCCATTTTTCCCGATTTAGGAGGATTTGAAAAAAAGGTGAAAATCACGGAAAAGTGACAGGCTATAGTCCATCGTCTTGGAGCGCATGCTATAGGGTGCCATTTTTCACGATTTCGGAGGATTTTAAAAAAAAGGTGAAAATCACGGAAAGCGACAGGCTAAAGTCCATCGTCTTGGAGCGCATGCTAGAGGGTGCCATTTTTCCCGATTTAGGAGGATTTGAAAAAAAGGTGAAAATCACGGAAAAGTGACAGGCTATAGTCCATCGTCTTGGAGCGCATGCTATAGGGTGCCATTTTTCACGATTTCGGAGGATTTAAAAAAAAAAGGTGAAAATCACGGAAAGCGACAGGCTATAGTCCATCGTCTTGGAGCGCATGCTAGAGGGTGCCATTTTTCCCGATTTAGGAGGATTTGAAAAACATGTGAAAATCACGGAAAGTGACAGTCTATAGTCCATCGTCTTGGAGCGCATGCTATAGGGTGCCATTTTTCCCAATTTAGGAGGATTTGAAAAAAAGGTGAAAATCACGGAAAAGCGACAGGCTATAGTCCATCGTAGCCATGCTATAGGGTGCCATTTTTCCCGATTTAGGAGGATTTGAAAAAAAGGTGAAAATCACGGAAAAGCGACAGGCTATAGTCCATCGTCTTGGAGCGCATGCTATAGGGTGCCATTTTTCCCGATTTTGGAGGATTTGAAAAAAAGGTGAAAATATCGGAAAAGCGACAGGCTATAGTCCATCGTCTTGGAGCGCATATTAGAGGGTGCTATTTTTCCCGATTTAGGAGGATTTGAAAAAAAGGTGAAAATATCGGAAAAGCGACAGGCTATAGTCCATCGTCTCGGAGCGCATGCTAGAGGGTGCCATTTTTCCCGATTTAGGAGGATTTGAAAAAAAGGTGAAAATCACGGAAAAGCGACAGGCTATAGTCCATCGTCTTGGAGCGCATGCTATAGGGTGCCATTTTTCCCGATTTTGGAGGATTTGAAAAAAAGGTGAAAATCACGGAAAAGCGACAGGCTATAGTCCATCGTAGCCATGCTATAGGGTGCCATTTTTCCCGATTTAGGAGGATTTGAAAAAAAGGTGAAAATCACGGAAAAGCGACAGGCTATAGTCCATCGTCTCAGAGCGCATGCTATAGGGTGCCATTTTTCACGATTTAGGAGGATTTGAAAAAAAGGTGAAAATATCGGAAAAGCGACAGGCTATAGTCCATCGTCTTGGAGCGCATGCTATAGGGTGCCATTTTTCCCGATTTTGGAGGATTTGAAAAAAAGGTGAAAATATCGGAAAAGCGACAGGCTATAGTCCATCGTCTTCGAGCGCATATTAGAGGGTGCCATTTTTCCCGATTTAGGAGGATTTGAAAAAAAGGTGAAAATCACGGAAAAGCGACAGGCTATAGTCCATCGTCTTGGAGCGCATGCTATAGGGTGCCATTTTTCCCGATTTAGGAGGATTTGAAAAAAAGGTGAAAATCACGGAAAAGTGACAGGCTATAGTCCATCGTCTTGGAGCGCATGCTATAGGGTGCCATTTTTCACGATTTCGGAGGATTTAAAAAAAAAGTGAAAATCACGGAAAGCGACAGGCTATAGTCCATCGTCTTGGAGCGCATGCTAGAGGGTGCCATTTTTCCCGATTTAGGAGGATTTGAAAAAAAGGTGAAAATCACGGAAAAGCGACAGGCTATAGTCCATCGTAGCCATGCTATAGGGTGCCATTTTTCCCGATTTACGAGGATTTGAAAAAAAGGTGAAAATCACGGAAAAGCGACAGGCTATAGTCCATCGTCTCAGAGCGCATGCTATAGGGTGCCATTTTTCACGATTTAGGAGGATTTGAAAAAACGGTGAAAATATCGGAAAAGCGACAGGCTATAGTCCATCGTCTTGGAGCGCATGCTATAGGGTGCCATTTTTCACGATTTCGGAGGATTTAAAAAAAAAAGGTGAAAATCACGGAAAGCGACAGGCTATAGTCCATCGTCTTGGAGCGCATGCTAGAGGGTGCCATTTTTCCCGATTTAGGAGGATTTGAAAAACATGTGAAAATCACGGAAAGTGACAGTCTATAGTCCATCGTCTTGGAGCGCATGCTATAGGGTGCCATTTTTCCCAATTTAGGAGGATTTGAAAAAAAGGTGAAAATCACGGAAAAGCGACAGGCTATAGTCCATCGTAGCCATGCTATAGGGTGCCATTTTTCCCGATTTAGGAGGATTTGAAAAAAAGGTGAAAATCACGGAAAAGCGACAGGCTATAGTCCATCGTCTTGGAGCGCATGCTATAGGGTGCCATTTTTCCCGATTTTGGAGGATTTGAAAAAAAGGTGAAAATATCGGAAAAGCGACAGGCTATAGTCCATCGTCTTGGAGCGCATATTAGAGGGTGCTATTTTTCCCGATTTAGGAGGATTTGAAAAAAAGGTGAAAATATCGGAAAAGCGACAGGCTATAGTCCATCGTCTCGGAGCGCATGCTAGAGGGTGCCATTTTTCCCGATTTAGGAGGATTTGAAAAAAAGGTGAAAATCACGGAAAAGCGACAGGCTATAGTCCATCGTCTTGGAGCGCATGCTATAGGGTGCCATTTTTCCCGATTTTGGAGGATTTGAAAAAAAGGTGAAAATCACGGAAAAGCGACAGGCTATAGTCCATCGTAGCCATGCTATAGGGTGCCATTTTTCCCGATTTAGGAGGATTTGAAAAAAAGGTGAAAATCACGGAAAAGCGACAGGCTATAGTCCATCGTCTCAGAGCGCATGCTATAGGGTGCCATTTTTCACGATTTAGGAGGATTTGAAAAAAAGGTGAAAATATCGGAAAAGCGACAGGCTATAGTCCATCGTCTTGGAGCGCATGCTATAGGGTGCCATTTTTCCCGATTTTGGAGGATTTGAAAAAAAGGTGAAAATATCGGAAAAGCGACAGGCTATAGTCCATCGTCTTGGAGCGCATATTAGAGGGTGCCATTTTTCCCGATTTAGGAGGATTTGAAAAAAAGGTGAAAATCACGGAAAAGCGACAGGCTATAGTCCATCGTCTTGGAGCGCATGCTATAGGGTGCCATTTTTCCCGATTTAGGAGGATTTGAAAAAAAGGTGAAAATCACGGAAAAGTGACAGGCTATAGTCCATCGTCTTGGAGCGCATGCTATAGGGTGCCATTTTTCACGATTTCGGAGGATTTAAAAAAAAAGTGAAAATCACGGAAAGCGACAGGCTATAGTCCATCGTCTTGGAGCGCATGCTAGAGGGTGCCATTTTTCCCGATTTAGGAGGATTTGAAAAAAAGGTGAAAATCACGGAAAAGCGACAGGCTATAGTCCATCGTAGCCATGCTATAGGGTGCCATTTTTCCCGATTTACGAGGATTTGAAAAAAAGGTGAAAATCACGGAAAAGCGACAGGCTATAGTCCATCGTCTCAGAGCGCATGCTATAGGGTGCCATTTTTCACGATTTAGGAGGATTTGAAAAAACGGTGAAAATATCGGAAAAGCGACAGGCTATAGTCCATCGTCTTGGAGCGCATGCTATAGGGTGCCATTTTTCCCGATTTAGGAGGATTTGAAAAAAAGGTGAAAATATCGGAAAAGCGACAGGCTATAGTCCATCGTCTTGGAGCGCATGCTATAGGGTGACATTTGTGACTAGATTTGATCGAACGACTGCCATTGGATTTTTTTTAATTTTCGTTTTTTCATGTCATATGAAAGCAGGGAATCATAGCTTCAAATTGACATATTGGTTGTTCAGTTTGACCCACCAGTTTTGGAGATATGGCTTATAGAAAAATGTCTTGCAGGAGTAGTGGAAAAAAGACCAAGCAGAGAAAATGGACTTCTAAGCTTTAGTTCAGTGATCTGTGACTTTAGGGGGCGCTGTTTTCCCTTCATTTCTCCATTAGTCAACCAGCAGTGTTGCCATGTCTGCTTATTATAATTAGTTGGCCTTGTTTCTAAAGAAAAATAATGCATAGGCCTACTGTACCAATTTTATAATAATTTATAACCTGTTAATAAAAATGTATTTGACAAAAATAAAGTGTAGTTGATTATTTGGGCTTGTTTTTAAAGTGTAGTTGATTATTTTTCATTTCATTCATATTCATATTTTTCACGATTTCGGAGGATTTAAAAAAAAAAAAGTGAAAATCACGGAAAGCGACAGGCTATAGTCCATCGTCTCGGAGCGCATGCTATAGGGTGCCATTTTTCACGATTTCAGGATTTGAAAAACATGTGAAAATCACGGAAAGTGACAGGCTATAGTCCATCGTCTTGGAGCGCATGCTATAGGGTGCCATTTTTCCCGATTTTGGAGGATTTGAAAAAAAGGTGAAAATATCGGAAAAGCGACAGGCTATAGTCCATCGTCTTGGAGCGCATGCTATAGGGTGCCATTTTTCACGATTTAGGAGGATTTGAAAAAAAGGTGAAAATATCGGAAAAGCGACAGGCTATAGTCCATCGTAGCCATGCTATAGGGTGCCATTTTTCCCGATTTAGGAGGATTTGAAAAAAAGGTGAAAATCACGGAAAAGCGACAGGCTATAGTCCATCGTCTTGGAGCGCATGCTATAGGGTGCCATTTTTCCCGATTTTGGAGGATTTGAAAAAAAGGTGAAAATATCGGAAAAGCGACAGGCTATAGTCCATCGTCTTGGAGCGCATGCTATAGGGTGCCATTTTTCACGATTTAGGAGGATTTGAAAAAAAGGTGAAAATATCGGAAAAGCGACAGGCTATAGTCCATCGTCTTGGAGCGCATGCTATAGGGTGCCATTTTTCCCAATTTAGGAGGATTTGAAAAAAAGGTGAAAATCACGGAAAAGCGACAGGCTATAGTCCATCGTCTTGGAGCGCATGCTATAGGGTGCCATTTTTCCCAATTTAGGAGGATTTGAAAAAAAGGTGAAAATCACGGAAAAGCGACAGGCTATAGTCCATCGTAGCCATGCTATAGGGTGCCATTTTTCCCGATTTAGGAGGTTTTTGAAAAAAAGGTGAAAATCACGGAAAAGCGACAGGCTATAGTCCATCGTCTTGGAGCGCATGCTATAGGGTGCCATTTTTCACGATTTCGGAGGATTTAAAAAAAAAAAGGTGAAAATCACGGAAAGCGACAGGCTATAGTCCATCGTCTTGGAGCGTATGCTATAGGGTGCCATTTTTCACGATTTCGGAGGATTTGAAAAACATGTGAAAATCACGGAAAGCAACAGGCTATAGTCCATTGTCTCGGAGCGCATGCTATAGGGTGCCATTTTTCACGATTTCAGGATTTGAAAAACATGTGAAAATCACGGAAAGTGACAGGCTATAGTCCATCGTCTTGGAGCGCATGCTATAGGGTGCCATTTTTCCCGATTTTGGAGGATTTGAAAAAAAGGTGAAAATATCGGAAAAGCGACAGGCTATAGTCCATCGTCTTGGAGCGCATATTAGAGGGTGCCATTTTTCCTGATTTAGGAGGATTTGAAAAAAAGGTGAAAATCACGGAAAAGCGACAGGCTATAGTCCATCGTCTTGGAGCGCATGCTATAGGGTGCCATTTTTCCCGATTTAGGAGGATTTGAAAAAAAGGTGAAAATCACGGAAAAGTGACAGGCTATAGTCCATCGTCTTGGAGCGCATGCTATAGGGTGCCATTTTTCACGATTTCGGAGGATTTTAAAAAAAAGGTGAAAATCACGGAAAGCGACAGGCTATAGTCCATCGTCTTGGAGCGCATGCTAGAGGGTGCCATTTTTCCCGATTTAGGAGGATTTGAAAAAAAGGTGAAAATCACGGAAAAGTGACAGGCTATAGTCCATCGTCTTGGAGCGCATGCTATAGGGTGCCATTTTTCACGATTTCGGAGGATTTAAAAAAAAAAGGTGAAAATCACGGAAAGCGACAGGCTATAGTCCATCGTCTTGGAGCGCATGCTAGAGGGTGCCATTTTTCCCGATTTAGGAGGATTTGAAAAAAAGGTGAAAATCACGGAAAAGCGACAGGCTATAGTCCATCGTCTTGGAGCGTATGCTATAGGGTGCCATTTTTCACGATTTCGGAGGATTTGAAAAACATGTGAAAATCACGGAAAGCAACAGGCTATAGCCCATCGTCTCAGAGCGCATGCTATAGGGTGCCATTTTTCCCGATTTAGGAGGATTTGAAAAAAAGGTGAAAATCACGGAAAAGCGACAGGCTATAGTCCATCGTAGCCATGCTATAGGGTGCCATTTTTCCCGATTTAGGAGGATTTGAAAAAAAGGTGAAAATCACGGAAAAGCGACAGGCTATAGTCCATCGTCTCAGAGCGCATGCTATAGGGTGCCATTTTTCACGATTTAGGAGGATTTGAAAAAACGGTGAAAATATCGGAAAAGCGACAGGCTATAGTCCATCGTCTTGGAGCGCATGCTATAGGGTGCCATTTTTCCCGATTTTGGAGGATTTGAAAAAAAGGTGAAAATATCGGAAAAGCGACAGGCTATAGTCCATCGTCTTGGAGCGCATGCTATAGGGTGCCATTTTTCACGATTTCGGAGGATTTGAAAAACATGTGAAAATATCGGAAAAGCGACAGGCTATATAGTCCATCGTCTTGGAGCGCATGCTATAGGGTGCCATTTTTCCCGATTTAGGAGGATTTGAAAAAAAGGTGAAAATCACGGAAAAGCGACAGGCTATAGTCCATCGTCTCAGAGCGCATGCTATAGGGTGCCATTTTTCACGATTTAGGAGGATTTGAAAAAACGGTGAAAATATCGGAAAAGCGACGGGCTATAGTCCATCGTCTTGGAGCGCATGCTATAGGGTGCCATTTTTCCCGATTTAGGAGGATTTGAAAAAACGGTGAAAATATCGGAAAAGCGACAGGCTATAGTCCATCGTCTTGGAGCGCATGCTATAGGGTGACATTTGTGACTAGATTTGATCGAACGACTGCCATTGGATTTTTTTGCATTTTCGTTTTTTCATGTCATATGAAAGCAGGGAATCATAGCTTCAAATTGACATATTGGTTGTTCAGTTTGACCCACCAGTTTTGGAGATATGGCTTATAGAAAAATGTCTTGCAGGAGTAGTGGAAAAAAGACCAAGCAGAGAAAATGGACTTCTAAGCTTTAGTTCAGTGATCTGTGACTTTAGGGGGCGCTGTTTTCCCTTCATTTCTCCATTAGTCAACCAGCAGTGTTGCCATGTCTGCTTATTATAATTAGTTGGCCTTGTTTCTAAAGAAAAATAATGCATAGGCCTACTGTACCAATTTTATAATAATTTATAACCTGTTAATAAAAATGTATTTGACAAAAATAAAGTGTAGTTGATTATTTGGGCTTGTTTTTAAAGTGTAGTTGATTATTTTTCATTTCATTCATATTCATATTTTTCACGATTTCGGAGGATTTAAAAAAAAAAAGGTGAAAATCACGGAAAGCGACAGGCTATAGTCCATCGTCTCGGAGCGCATGCTATAGGGTGCCATTTTTCACGATTTCAGGATTTGAAAAACATGTGAAAATCACGGAAAGTGACAGGCTATAGTCCATCGTCTTGGAGCGCATGCTATAGGGTGCCATTTTTCCCAATTTAGGAGGATTTGAAAAAAAGGTGAAAATCACGGAAAAGCGACAGGCTATAGTCCATCGTAGCCATGCTATAGGGTGCCATTTTTCCCGATTTAGGAGGATTTGAAAAAAAGGTGAAAATCACGGAAAAGCGACAGGCTATAGTCCATCGTCTTGGAGCGCATGCTATAGGGTGCCATTTTTCCCGATTTTGGAGGATTTGAAAAAAAGGTGAAAATATCGGAAAAGCGACAGGCTATAGTCCATCGTCTTGGAGCGCATGCTATAGGGTGCCATTTTTCACGATTTAGGAGGATTTGAAAAAAAGGTGAAAATATCGGAAAAGCGACAGGCTATAGTCCATCGTCTTGGAGCGCATGCTATAGGGTGCCATTTTTCCCAATTTAGGAGGATTTGAAAAAAAGGTGAAAATCACGGAAAAGCGACAGGCTATAGTCCATCGTCTTGGAGCGCATGCTATAGGGTGCCATTTTTCCCAATTTAGGAGGATTTGAAAAAAAGGTGAAAATCACGGAAAAGCGACAGGCTATAGTCCATCGTAGCCATGCTATAGGGTGCCATTTTTCCCGATTTAGGAGGTTTTTGAAAAAAAGGTGAAAATCACGGAAAAGCGACAGGCTATAGTCCATCGTCTTGGAGCGCATGCTATAGGGTGCCATTTTTCACGATTTCGGAGGATTTAAAAAAAAAAGGTGAAAATCACGGAAAGCGACAGGCTATAGTCCATCGTCTTGGAGCGTATGCTATAGGGTGCCATTTTTCACGATTTCGGAGGATTTGAAAAACATGTGAAAATCACGGAAAGCAACAGGCTATAGTCCATTGTCTCGGAGCGCATGCTATAGGGTGCCATTTTTCACGATTTCAGGATTTGAAAAACATGTGAAAATCACGGAAAGTGACAGGCTATAGTCCATCGTCTTGGAGCGCATGCTATAGGGTGCCATTTTTCCCGATTTTGGAGGATTTGAAAAAAAGGTGAAAATATCGGAAAAGCGACAGGCTATAGTCCATCGTCTTGGAGCGCATATTAGAGGGTGCCATTTTTCCTGATTTAGGAGGATTTGAAAAAAAGGTGAAAATCACGGAAAAGCGACAGGCTATAGTCCATCGTCTTGGAGCGCATGCTATAGGGTGCCATTTTTCCCGATTTAGGAGGATTTGAAAAAAAGGTGAAAATCACGGAAAAGTGACAGGCTATAGTCCATCGTCTTGGAGCGCATGCTATAGGGTGCCATTTTTCACGATTTCGGAGGATTTTAAAAAAAAGGTGAAAATCACGGAAAGCGACAGGCTATAGTCCATCGTCTTGGAGCGCATGCTAGAGGGTGCCATTTTTCCCGATTTAGGAGGATTTGAAAAAAAGGTGAAAATCACGGAAAAGTGACAGGCTATAGTCCATCGTCTTGGAGCGCATGCTATAGGGTGCCATTTTTCACGATTTCGGAGGATTTAAAAAAAAAAGGTGAAAATCACGGAAAGCGACAGGCTATAGTCCATCGTCTTGGAGCGCATGCTAGAGGGTGCCATTTTTCCCGATTTAGGAGGATTTGAAAAAAAGGTGAAAATCACGGAAAAGCGACAGGCTATAGTCCATCGTCTTGGAGCGTATGCTATAGGGTGCCATTTTTCACGATTTCGGAGGATTTGAAAAACATGTGAAAATCACGGAAAGCAACAGGCTATAGCCCATCGTCTCAGAGCGCATGCTATAGGGTGCCATTTTTCCCGATTTAGGAGGATTTGAAAAAAAGGTGAAAATCACGGAAAAGCGACAGGCTATAGTCCATCGTAGCCATGCTATAGGGTGCCATTTTTCCCGATTTAGGAGGATTTGAAAAAAAGGTGAAAATCACGGAAAAGCGACAGGCTATAGTCCATCGTCTCAGAGCGCATGCTATAGGGTGCCATTTTTCACGATTTAGGAGGATTTGAAAAAACGGTGAAAATATCGGAAAAGCGACAGGCTATAGTCCATCGTCTTGGAGCGCATGCTATAGGGTGCCATTTTTCCCGATTTTGGAGGATTTGAAAAAAAGGTGAAAATATCGGAAAAGCGACAGGCTATAGTCCATCGTCTTGGAGCGCATGCTATAGGGTGCCATTTTTCACGATTTCGGAGGATTTGAAAAACATGTGAAAATATCGGAAAAGCGACAGGCTATATAGTCCATCGTCTTGGAGCGCATGCTATAGGGTGCCATTTTTCCCGATTTAGGAGGATTTGAAAAAAAGGTGAAAATCACGGAAAAGCGACAGGCTATAGTCCATCGTCTCAGAGCGCATGCTATAGGGTGCCATTTTTCACGATTTAGGAGGATTTGAAAAAACGGTGAAAATATCGGAAAAGCGACGGGCTATAGTCCATCGTCTTGGAGCGCATGCTATAGGGTGCCATTTTTCCCGATTTAGGAGGATTTGAAAAAACGGTGAAAATATCGGAAAAGCGACAGGCTATAGTCCATCGTCTTGGAGCGCATGCTATAGGGTGACATTTGTGACTAGATTTGATCGAACGACTGCCATTGGATTTTTTTGCATTTTCGTTTTTTCATGTCATATGAAAGCAGGGAATCATAGCTTCAAATTGACATATTGGTTGTTCAGTTTGACCCACCAGTTTTGGAGATATGGCTTATAGAAAAATGTCTTGCAGGAGTAGTGGAAAAAAGACCAAGCAGAGAAAATGGACTTCTAAGCTTTAGTTCAGTGATCTGTGACTTTAGGGGGCGCTGTTTTCCCTTCATTTCTCCATTAGTCAACCAGCAGTGTTGCCATGTCTGCTTATTATAATTAGTTGGCCTTGTTTCTAAAGAAAAATAATGCATAGGCCTACTGTACCAATTTTATAATAATTTATAACCTGTTAATAAAAATGTATTTGACAAAAATAAAGTGTAGTTGATTATTTTGGCTTGTTTTTAAATTGTAGTTGATTATGGAGAGTTGGTAACCAAGTGGACCCTTATTAGATCTTTAACTATCAAGTGTAAAAAGAAACCTTAAAAAGGTCCATTTTGTTTCATTTTACACTCTCAAGATATACATAATTGTTAAACATCTGCATTACTTAATTTACAATAAGTCTACACAATTAGAGAATGTTGTTATCTTGATCGTTTGCCTGTTATCTCTCCTTTTTTAAATAGGCTACTGTATTTATTTGGCCTTTTGTAGTATGAAAAAGGGAAAATAACAGTGGCAGATAAATTAGGCCTATGTAAATGTTCCAGATGAGTACAAATAAAAGAGCTATATGAATGCAATAAATAAAAAAATAAAAAAAACAGTAACCAACAGACAACAGGACAGTTTGCTCTCAAACCCTCCCAGCACAAATTGTGCCCTCTTGGCTCTTCTCTTAATTCCTCTGTTTCATTAGCCTGTTATTATTATTATTTGTCTGCAGACCCCCATCTGAAAATAATTTATGCCAGACACAAGATTTGTGTTGTTTGTATGCATGTAGATCGGCTATTTTCGCTTATTTTGGGCTTGTTTTCATATACCGGGTTGCTTATTTCTCTCGCAGAAACTGGCAACCCCGCAATGATAGCCGTTAGCTACATTTAGCTAATATATTGATATCAATCCTGTAAGCTAAAACAAGTACATTATCACGCTATATTACATATCGATGCGATCTGCGTTATTATGACCTTAATTTTCATGGCAGGTACATTCCAAAGCAACTAATAATAACCACGTTATGGTGACACAATGTTTACAATACATTCATTCGAGTCTTCTTCTTCTGCTATTGGAAATAGGAAGCCATTTCCGCATTTTCCATTGTTGTGGTCAACAGTGCCCCCAGCTGGAACATTAGCATGAATTAGCTTTAGGCGGACCAAAATAAACACACATTTTACAAAATATCGTTGTTAATATTTCTTTCTGTGCTATTTCTGTTAGCCAGTTAGTAAAAGACTAGTATTATCTTCCAAAACGATTGTGTACAAAAAGGCGGATTTTAGCGGAATTTGCATACTTTAGCAGGGAAGCCGTATGTCTAGTTAGCATTGGTTAACCCAATGGTTATAACATTAGACATAGTGACATGTTTAAGCATTTATTTCATATTTATATGTCGATATCAGCTCTGACATTTATTACAGACCTGCTCTAACATGACATGAATAATAATTATAGCTTCAGATTATTTTAGACAGAAAAATAAAAAAGGACAAAGAAAATAGTTTTTCAGCTGTCCTCAACAATTGCCACCCCCGCGATGGCAGTCCCTATATCGCGTGTGGTCACATTTTTCCCGATTTTGGAGGATTTGAAAAAAAGGTGAAAATATCGGAAAAGCGACAGGCTATAGTCCATCGTCTTGGAGCGCATGCTAGAGGGTGCCATTTTTCCCGATTTAGGAGGATTTTAAAAAAAGGTGAAAATCACGGAAAAGTGACAGGCTATAGTCCATCGTCTTGGAGCGCATGCTATAGGGTGCCATTTTTCACGATTTCGGAGGATTTAAAAAAAAAAAGGTGAAAATCACGGAAAGCGACAGGCTATAGTCCATCGTCTTGGAGCGCATGCTAGAGGGTGCCATTTTTCCCGATTTAGGAGGATTTGAAAAAAAGGTGAAAATCACGGAAAAGCGACAGGCTATAGTCCATCGTCTTGGAGCGTATGCTATAGGGTGCCATTTTTCACGATTTCGGAGGATTTGAAAAACATGTGAAAATCACGGAAAGCAACAGGCTATAGTCCATCGTCTCAGAGCGCATGCTATAGGGTGCCATTTTTCCCGATTTAGGAGGATTTGAAAAAAAGGTGAAAATCACGGAAAAGCGACAGGCTATAGTCCATCGTAGCCATGCTATAGGGTGCCATTTTTCCCGATTTAGGAGGATTTGAAAAAAAGGTGAAAATCACGGAAAAGCGACAGGCTATAGTCCATCGTCTCAGAGCGCATGCTATAGGGTGCCATTTTTCACGATTTAGGAGGATTTGAAAAAACGGTGAAAATATCGGAAAAGCGACAGGCTATAGTCCATCGTCTTGGAGCGCATGCTATAGGGTGCCATTTTTCCCGATTTTGGAGGATTTGAAAAAAAGGTGAAAATATCGGAAAAGCGACAGGCTATAGTCCATCGTCTTGGAGCGCATGCTAGAGGGTGCCATTTTCCCCGATTTAGGAGGATTTGAAAAAAAGGTGAAAATATCGGAAAAGCGACAGGCTATAGTCCATCGTCTCGGAGCGCATGCTAGAGGGTGCCATTTTTCCCGATTTAGGAGGATTTGAAAAAAAGGTGAAAATCACGGAAAAGCGACAGGCTATAGTCCATCGTCTCAGAGCGCATGCTATAGGGTGCCATTTTTCACGATTTAGGAGGATTTGAAAAAACGGTGAAAATATCGGAAAAGCGACAGGCTATAGTCCATCGTCTTGGAGCGCATGCTAGAGGGTGCCATTTTTCCCGATTTAGGAGGATTTGAAAAAAAGGTGAAAATATCGGAAAAGCGACAGGCTATAGTCCATCGTCTCGGAGCGCATGCTAGAGGGTGCCATTTTTCCCGATTTAGGAGGATTTGAAAAAAAGGTGAAAATCACGGAAAAGCGACAGGCTATAGTCCATCGTCTCAGAGCGCATGCTATAGGGTGCCATTTTTCACGATTTAGGAGGATTTGAATAAACGGTGAAAATATCGGAAAAGCGACAGGCTATAGTCCATCGTCTTGGAGCGCATGCTATAGGGTGCCATTTTTCACGATTTAGGAGGATTTGAAAAAAAGGTGAAAATATCGGAAAAGCGACAGGCTATAGTCCATCGTCTTGGAGCGCATGCTATAGGGTGCCATTTTTCCCAATTTAGGAGGATTTGAAAAAAAGGTGAAAATCACGGAAAAGCGACAGGCTATAGTCCATCGTAGCCATGCTATAGGGTGCCATTTTTCCCGATTTAGGAGGTTTTTGAAAAAAAGGTGAAAATCACGGAAAAGCGACAGGCTATAGTCCATCGTCTTGGAGCGCATGCTATAGGGTGCCATTTTTCACGATTTCGGAGGATTTAAAAAAAAAAGGTGAAAATCACGGAAAGCGACAGGCTATAGTCCATCGTCTCGGAGCGCATGCTATAGGGTGCCATTTTTCACGATTTCAGGATTTGAAAAACATGTGAAAATCACGGAAAGTGACAGTCTATAGTCCATCGTCTTGGAGCGCATGCTATAGGGTGCCATTTTTCCCAATTTAGGAGGATTTGAAAAAAAGGTGAAAATCACGGAAAAGCGACAGGCTATAGTCCATCGTAGCCATGCTATAGGGTGCCATTTTTCCCGATTTAGGAGGATTTGAAAAAAAGGTGAAAATCACGGAAAAGCGACAGGCTATAGTCCATCGTCTTGGAGCGCATGCTATAGGGTGCCATTTTTCCCGATTTTGGAGGATTTGAAAAAAAGGTGAAAATATCGGAAAAGCGACAGGCTATAGTCCATCGTCTTGGAGCGCATATTAGAGGGTGCTATTTTTCCCGATTTAGGAGGATTTGAAAAAAAGGTGAAAATATCGGAAAAGCGACAGGCTATAGTCCATCGTCTCGGAGCGCATGCTAGAGGGTGCCATTTTTCCCGATTTAGGAGGATTTGAAAAAAAGGTGAAAATCACGGAAAAGCGACAGGCTATAGTCCATCGTCTCAGAGCGCATGCTATAGGGTGCCATTTTTCACGATTTAGGAGGATTTGAAAAAACGGTGAAAATATCGGAAAAGCGACAGGCTATAGTCCATCGTCTTGGAGCGCATGCTATAGGGTGCCATTTTTCACGATTTAGGAGGATTTGAAAAAAAGGTGAAAATATCGGAAAAGCGACAGGCTATAGTCCATCGTCTTGGAGCGCATGCTATAGGGTGCCATTTTTCCCAATTTAGGAGGATTTGAAAAAAAGGTGAAAATCACGGAAAAGCGACAGGCTATAGTCCATCGTAGCCATGCTATAGGGTGCCATTTTTCCCGATTTAGGAGGTTTTTGAAAAAAAGGTGAAAATCACGGAAAAGCGACAGGCTATAGTCCATCGTCTTGGAGCGCATGCTATAGGGTGCCATTTTTCACGATTTCGGAGGATTTAAAAAAAAAAGGTGAAAATCACGGAAAGCGACAGGCTATAGTCCATCGTCTCGGAGCGCATGCTATAGGGTGCCATTTTTCCCAATTTAGGAGGATTTGAAAAAAAGGTGAAAATCACGGAAAAGCGACAGGCTATAGTCCATCGTAGCCATGCTATAGGGTGCCATTTTTCCCGATTTAGGAGGATTTGAAAAAAAGGTGAAAATCACGGAAAAGCGACAGGCTATAGTCCATCGTCTTGGAGCGCATGCTATAGGGTGCCATTTTTCCCGATTTTGGAGGATTTGAAAAAAAGGTGAAAATATCAGAAAAGCGACAGGCTATAGTCCATCGTCTTGGAGCGCATATTAGAGGGTGCTATTTTTCCCGATTTAGGAGGATTTGAAAAAAAGGTGAAAATATCGGAAAAGCGACAGGCTATAGTCCATCGTCTTGGAGTGCATGCTATAGGGTGCCATTTTTCCCGATTTTGGAGGATTTGAAAAAAAGGTGAAAATATCGGAAAAGCGACAGGCTATAGTCCATCGTCTTGGAGCGCATATTAGAGGGTGCCATTTTTCCCGATTTAGGAGGATTTGAAAAAAAGGTGAAAATCACGGAAAAGCGACAGGCTATAGTCCATCGTCTTGGAGCGCATGCTAGAGGGTGCCATTTTTCCCGATTTAGGAGGATTTGAAAAAAAGGTGAAAATATCGGAAAAGCGACAGGCTATAGTCCATCGTCTTGGAGCGCATGCTAGAGGGTGCCATTTTTCCCGATTTAGGAGGATTTGAAAAAAAGGTGAAAATCACGGAAAAGCGACAGGCTATAGTCCATCGTCTCAGAGCGCATGCTATAGGGTGCCATTTTTCACGATTTAGGAGGATTTGAAAAAACGGTGAAAATATCGGAAAAGCGACAGGCTATAGTCCATCGTCTTGGAGCGCATGCTATAGGGTGCCATTTTTCCCAATTTAGGAGGATTTGAAAAAAAGGTGAAAATCACGGAAAAGCGACAGGCTATAGTCCATCGTAACCAATGCTATAGGGTGCCATTTTTCCCGATTTCGGAGGATTTAAAAAAAAAAGGTGAAAATCACGGAAAGCGACAGGCTATAGTCCATCGTCTCGGAGCGCATGCTATAGGGTGCCATTTTTCACGATTTCAGGATTTGAAAAACATGTGAAAATCACGGAAAGTGACAGGCTATAGTCCATCGTCTTGGAGCGCATGCTATAGGGTGCCATTTTTCCCAATTTAGGAGGATTTGAAAAAAAGGTGAAAATCACGGAAAAGCGACAGGCTATAGTCCATCGTAGCCATGCTATAGGGTGCCATTTTTCCCGATTTAGGAGGATTTGAAAAAAAGGTGAAAATCACGGAAAAGCGACAGGCTATAGTCCATCGTCTTGGAGCGCATGCTATAGGGTGCCATTTTTCCCGATTTTGGAGGATTTGAAAAAAAGGTGAAAATATCGGAAAAGCGACAGGCTATAGTCCATCGTCTTGGAGCGCATATTAGAGGGTGCTATTTTTCCCGATTTAGGAGGATATGAAAAAAAGGTGAAAATATCGGAAAAGCGACAGGCTATAGTCCATCGTCTCGGAGCGCATGCTAGAGGGTGCCATTTTTCCCGATTTAGGAGGATTTGAAAAAAAGGTGAAAATCACGGAAAAGCGACAGGCTATAGTCTATCGTCTCAGAGCGCATGCTATAGGGTGCCATTTTTCACGATTTAGGAGGATTTGAAAAAACGGTGAAAATATCGGAAAAGCGACAGGCTATAGTCCATCGTCTTGGAGCGCATGCTATAGGGTGCCATTTTTCACGATTTAGGAGGATTTGAAAAAAAGGTGAAAATATCGGAAAAGCGACAGGCTATAGTCCATCGTCTTGGAGCGCATGCTATAGGGTGCCATTTTTCCCAATTTAGGAGGATTTGAAAAAAAGGTGAAAATCACGGAAAAGCGACAGGCTATAGTCCATCGTAGCCATGCTATAGGGTGCCATTTTTCCCGATTTAGGAGGTTTTTGAAAAAAAGGTGAAAATCACGGAAAAGCGACAGGCTATAGTCCATCGTCTTGGAGCGCATGCTATAGGGTGCCATTTTTCACGATTTCGGAGGATTTAAAAAAAAAAGGTGAAAATCACGGAAAGCGACAGGCTATAGTCCATCGTCTCGGAGCGCATGCTATAGGGTGCCATTTTTCCCGATTTAGGAGGATTTGAAAAAAAGGTGAAAATATCGGAAAAGCGACAGGCTATAGTCCATCGTCTTGGAGCGCATGCTAGAGGGTGCCATTTTTCCCGATTTAGGAGGATTTGAAAAAAAGGTGAAAATCACGGAAAAGCGACAGGCTATAGTCCATCGTCTCAGAGCGCATGCTATAGGGTGCCATTTTTCACGATTTAGGAGGATTTGAAAAAACGGTGAAAATATCGGAAAAGCGACAGGCTATAGTCCATCGTCTTGGAGCGCATGCTATAGGGTGCCATTTTTCCCGATTTTGGAGGATTTGAAAAAAAGGTGAAAATATCGGAAAAGCGACAGGCTATAGTCCATCGTCTTGGAGCGCATATTAGAGGGTGCTATTTTTCCCGATTTAGGAGGATATGAAAAAAAGGTGAAAATATCGGAAAAGCGACAGGCTATAGTCCATCGTCTCGGAGCGCATGCTAGAGGGTGCCATTTTTCCCGATTTAGGAGGATTTGAAAAAAAGGTGAAAATCACGGAAAAGCGACAGGCTATAGTCTATCGTCTCAGAGCGCATGCTATAGGGTGCCATTTTTCACGATTTAGGAGGATTTGAAAAAACGGTGAAAATATCGGAAAAGCGACAGGCTATAGTCCATCGTCTTGGAGCGCATGCTATAGGGTGCCATTTTTCACGATTTAGGAGGATTTGAAAAAAAGGTGAAAATATCGGAAAAGCGACAGGCTATAGTCCATCGTCTTGGAGCGCATGCTATAGGGTGCCATTTTTCCCAATTTAGGAGGATTTGAAAAAAAGGTGAAAATCACGGAAAAGCGACAGGCTATAGTCCATCGTAGCCATGCTATAGGGTGCCATTTTTCCCGATTTAGGAGGTTTTTGAAAAAAAGGTGAAAATCACGGAAAAGCGACAGGCTATAGTCCATCGTCTTGGAGCGCATGCTATAGGGTGCCATTTTTCACGATTTCGGAGGATTTTAAAAAAAAAGGTGAAAATCACGGAAAGCGACAGGCTATAGTCCATCGTCTCGGAGCGCATGCTATAGGGTGCCATTTTTCACGATTTCAGGATTTGAAAAACATGTGAAAATCACGGAAAGTGACAGGCTATAGTCCATCGTCTTGGAGCGCACGCTATAGGGTGCCATTTTTCCCAATTTAGGAGGATTTGAAAAAAAGGTGAAAATCACGGAAAAGCGACAGGCTATAGTCCATCGTAGCCATGCTATAGGGTGCCATTTTTCCCGATTTAGGAGGATTTGAAAAAAAGGTGAAAATCACGGAAAAGCGACAGGCTATAGTCCATCGTAGCCATGCTATAGGGTGCCATTTTTCCCGATTTAGGAGGATTTGAAAAAAAGGTGAAAATCACGGAAAAGCGACAGGCTATAGTCCATCGTCTCAGAGCGCATGCTATAGGGTGCCATTTTTCACGATTTAGGAGGATTTGAAAAAACGGTGAAAATATCGGAAAAGCGACAGGCTATAGTCCATCGTCTTGGAGCGCATGCTATAGGGTGCCATTTTTCCCGATTTTGGAGGATTTGAAAAAAAGGTGAAAATATCGGAAAAGCGACAGGCTATAGTCCATCGTCTTGGAGCGCATGCTAGAGGGTGCCATTTTCCCCGATTTAGGAGGATTTGAAAAAAAGGTGAAAATATCGGAAAAGCGACAGGCTATAGTCCATCGTCTCGGAGCGCATGCTAGAGGGTGCCATTTTTCCCGATTTAGGAGGATTTGAAAAAAAGGTGAAAATCACGGAAAAGCGACAGGCTATAGTCCATCGTCTCAGAGCGCATGCTATAGGGTGCCATTTTTCACGATTTAGGAGGATTTGAAAAAACGGTGAAAATATCGGAAAAGCGACAGGCTATAGTCCATCGTCTTGGAGCGCATGCTAGAGGGTGCCATTTTTCCCGATTTAGGAGGATTTGAAAAAAAGGTGAAAATATCGGAAAAGCGACAGGCTATAGTCCATCGTCTCGGAGCGCATGCTAGAGGGTGCCATTTTTCCCGATTTAGGAGGATTTGAAAAAAAGGTGAAAATCACGGAAAAGCGACAGGCTATAGTCCATCGTCTCAGAGCGCATGCTATAGGGTGCCATTTTTCACGATTTAGGAGGATTTGAATAAACGGTGAAAATATCGGAAAAGCGACAGGCTATAGTCCATCGTCTTGGAGCGCATGCTATAGGGTGCCATTTTTCACGATTTAGGAGGATTTGAAAAAAAGGTGAAAATATCGGAAAAGCGACAGGCTATAGTCCATCGTCTTGGAGCGCATGCTATAGGGTGCCATTTTTCCCAATTTAGGAGGATTTGAAAAAAAGGTGAAAATCACGGAAAAGCGACAGGCTATAGTCCATCGTAGCCATGCTATAGGGTGCCATTTTTCCCGATTTAGGAGGTTTTTGAAAAAAAGGTGAAAATCACGGAAAAGCGACAGGCTATAGTCCATCGTCTTGGAGCGCATGCTATAGGGTGCCATTTTTCACGATTTCGGAGGATTTAAAAAAAAAAGGTGAAAATCACGGAAAGCGACAGGCTATAGTCCATCGTCTCGGAGCGCATGCTATAGGGTGCCATTTTTCACGATTTCAGGATTTGAAAAACATGTGAAAATCACGGAAAGTGACAGTCTATAGTCCATCGTCTTGGAGCGCATGCTATAGGGTGCCATTTTTCCCAATTTAGGAGGATTTGAAAAAAAGGT
The DNA here is from genome assembly GCF_951216825.1 of Electrona antarctica. Taxonomy (NCBI): domain Eukaryota; kingdom Metazoa; phylum Chordata; class Actinopteri; order Myctophiformes; family Myctophidae; genus Electrona; species Electrona antarctica. The sequence continues at coordinate 480,566 of NW_027637549.1, forward strand.
GAAAATCACGGAAAAGCGACAGGCTATAGTCCATCGTAGCCATGCTATAGGGTGCCATTTTTCCCGATTTAGGAGGATTTGAAAAAAAGGTGAAAATCACGGAAAAGCGACAGGCTATAGTCCATCGTCTTGGAGCGCATGCTATAGGGTGCCATTTTTCCCGATTTTGGAGGATTTGAAAAAAAGGTGAAAATATCGGAAAAGCGACAGGCTATAGTCCATCGTCTTGGAGCGCATATTAGAGGGTGCTATTTTTCCCGATTTAGGAGGATTTGAAAAAAAGGTGAAAATATCGGAAAAGCGACAGGCTATAGTCCATCGTCTCGGAGCGCATGCTAGAGGGTGCCATTTTTCCCGATTTAGGAGGATTTGAAAAAAAGGTGAAAATCACGGAAAAGCGACAGGCTATAGTCCATCGTCTCAGAGCGCATGCTATAGGGTGCCATTTTTCACGATTTAGGAGGATTTGAAAAAACGGTGAAAATATCGGAAAAGCGACAGGCTATAGTCCATCGTCTTGGAGCGCATGCTATAGGGTGCCATTTTTCACGATTTAGGAGGATTTGAAAAAAAGGTGAAAATATCGGAAAAGCGACAGGCTATAGTCCATCGTCTTGGAGCGCATGCTATAGGGTGCCATTTTTCCCAATTTAGGAGGATTTGAAAAAAAGGTGAAAATCACGGAAAAGCGACAGGCTATAGTCCATCGTAGCCATGCTATAGGGTGCCATTTTTCCCGATTTAGGAGGTTTTTGAAAAAAAGGTGAAAATCACGGAAAAGCGACAGGCTATAGTCCATCGTCTTGGAGCGCATGCTATAGGGTGCCATTTTTCACGATTTCGGAGGATTTAAAAAAAAAAGGTGAAAATCACGGAAAGCGACAGGCTATAGTCCATCGTCTCGGAGCGCATGCTATAGGGTGCCATTTTTCCCAATTTAGGAGGATTTGAAAAAAAGGTGAAAATCACGGAAAAGCGACAGGCTATAGTCCATCGTAGCCATGCTATAGGGTGCCATTTTTCCCGATTTAGGAGGATTTGAAAAAAAGGTGAAAATCACGGAAAAGCGACAGGCTATAGTCCATCGTCTTGGAGCGCATGCTATAGGGTGCCATTTTTCCCGATTTTGGAGGATTTGAAAAAAAGGTGAAAATATCAGAAAAGCGACAGGCTATAGTCCATCGTCTTGGAGCGCATATTAGAGGGTGCTATTTTTCCCGATTTAGGAGGATTTGAAAAAAAGGTGAAAATATCGGAAAAGCGACAGGCTATAGTCCATCGTCTTGGAGCGCATGCTATAGGGTGCCATTTTTCCCGATTTTGGAGGATTTGAAAAAAAGGTGAAAATATCGGAAAAGCGACAGGCTATAGTCCATCGTCTTGGAGCGCATATTAGAGGGTGCCATTTTTCCCGATTTAGGAGGATTTGAAAAAAAGGTGAAAATCACGGAAAAGCGACAGGCTATAGTCCATCGTCTTGGAGCGCATGCTAGAGGGTGCCATTTTTCCCGATTTAGGAGGATTTGAAAAAAAGGTGAAAATATCGGAAAAGCGACAGGCTATAGTCCATCGTCTTGGAGCGCATGCTAGAGGGTGCCATTTTTCCCGATTTAGGAGGATTTGAAAAAAAGGTGAAAATCACGGAAAAGCGACAGGCTATAGTCCATCGTCTCAGAGCGCATGCTATAGGGTGCCATTTTTCACGATTTAGGAGGATTTGAAAAAACGGTGAAAATATCGGAAAAGCGACAGGCTATAGTCCATCGTCTTGGAGCGCATGCTATAGGGTGCCATTTTTCCCAATTTAGGAGGATTTGAAAAAAAGGTGAAAATCACGGAAAAGCGACAGGCTATAGTCCATCGTAACCAATGCTATAGGGTGCCATTTTTCCCGATTTAGGAGGTTTTTGAAAAAAAGGTGAAAATCACGGAAAAGCGACAGGCTATAGTCCATCGTCTTGGAGCGCATGCTATAGGGTGCCATTTTTCACGATTTCGGAGGATTTAAAAAAAAAAGGTGAAAATCACGGAAAGCGACAGGCTATAGTCCATCGTCTCGGAGCGCATGCTATAGGGTGCCATTTTTCACGATTTCAGGATTTGAAAAACATGTGAAAATCACGGAAAGTGACAGGCTATAGTCCATCGTCTTGGAGCGCATGCTATAGGGTGCCATTTTTCCCGATTTTGGAGGATTTGAAAAAAAGGTGAAAATATCGGAAAAGCGACAGGCTATAGTCCATCGTCTTGGAGCGCATATTAGAGGGTGCTATTTTTCCCGATTTAGGAGGATATGAAAAAAAGGTGAAAATATCGGAAAAGCGACAGGCTATAGTCCATCGTCTCGGAGCGCATGCTAGAGGGTGCCATTTTTCCCGATTTAGGAGGATTTGAAAAAAAGGTGAAAATCACGGAAAAGCGACAGGCTATAGTCTATCGTCTCAGAGCGCATGCTATAGGGTGCCATTTTTCACGATTTAGGAGGATTTGAAAAAACGGTGAAAATATCGGAAAAGCGACAGGCTATAGTCCATCGTCTTGGAGCGCATGCTATAGGGTGCCATTTTTCACGATTTAGGAGGATTTGAAAAAAAGGTGAAAATATCGGAAAAGCGACAGGCTATAGTCCATCGTCTTGGAGCGCATGCTATAGGGTGCCATTTTTCCCAATTTAGGAGGATTTGAAAAAAAGGTGAAAATCACGGAAAAGCGACAGGCTATAGTCCATCGTAGCCATGCTATAGGGTGCCATTTTTCCCGATTTAGGAGGTTTTTGAAAAAAAGGTGAAAATCACGGAAAAGCGACAGGCTATAGTCCATCGTCTTGGAGCGCATGCTATAGGGTGCCATTTTTCACGATTTCGGAGGATTTAAAAAAAAAAGGTGAAAATCACGGAAAGCGACAGGCTATAGTCCATCGTCTCGGAGCGCATGCTATAGGGTGCCATTTTTCCCGATTTAGGAGGATTTGAAAAAAAGGTGAAAATATCGGAAAAGCGACAGGCTATAGTCCATCGTCTTGGAGCGCATGCTAGAGGGTGCCATTTTTCCCGATTTAGGAGGATTTGAAAAAAAGGTGAAAATCACGGAAAAGCGACAGGCTATAGTCCATCGTCTCAGAGCGCATGCTATAGGGTGCCATTTTTCACGATTTAGGAGGATTTGAAAAAACGGTGAAAATATCGGAAAAGCGACAGGCTATAGTCCATCGTCTTGGAGCGCATGCTATAGGGTGCCATTTTTCCCGATTTTGGAGGATTTGAAAAAAAGGTGAAAATATCGGAAAAGCGACAGGCTATAGTCCATCGTCTTGGAGCGCATATTAGAGGGTGCTATTTTTCCCGATTTAGGAGGATATGAAAAAAAGGTGAAAATATCGGAAAAGCGACAGGCTATAGTCCATCGTCTCGGAGCGCATGCTAGAGGGTGCCATTTTTCCCGATTTAGGAGGATTTGAAAAAAAGGTGAAAATCACGGAAAAGCGACAGGCTATAGTCTATCGTCTCAGAGCGCATGCTATAGGGTGCCATTTTTCACGATTTAGGAGGATTTGAAAAAACGGTGAAAATATCGGAAAAGCGACAGGCTATAGTCCATCGTCTTGGAGCGCATGCTATAGGGTGCCATTTTTCACGATTTAGGAGGATTTGAAAAAAAGGTGAAAATATCGGAAAAGCGACAGGCTATAGTCCATCGTCTTGGAGCGCATGCTATAGGGTGCCATTTTTCCCAATTTAGGAGGATTTGAAAAAAAGGTGAAAATCACGGAAAAGCGACAGGCTATAGTCCATCGTAGCCATGCTATAGGGTGCCATTTTTCCCGATTTAGGAGGTTTTTGAAAAAAAGGTGAAAATCACGGAAAAGCGACAGGCTATAGTCCATCGTCTTGGAGCGCATGCTATAGGGTGCCATTTTTCACGATTTCGGAGGATTTAAAAAAAAAAGGTGAAAATCACGGAAAGCGACAGGCTATAGTCCATCGTCTCGGAGCGCATGCTATAGGGTGCCATTTTTCACGATTTCAGGATTTGAAAAACATGTGAAAATCACGGAAAGTGACAGGCTATAGTCCATCGTCTTGGAGCGCACGCTATAGGGTGCCATTTTTCCCAATTTAGGAGGATTTGAAAAAAAGGTGAAAATCACGGAAAAGCGACAGGCTATAGTCCATCGTAGCCATGCTATAGGGTGCCATTTTTCCCGATTTAGGAGGATTTGAAAAAAAGGTGAAAATCACGGAAAAGCGACAGGCTATAGTCCATCGTCTTGGAGCGCATGCTATAGGGTGCCATTTTTCCCGATTTTGGAGGATTTGAAAAAAAGGTGAAAATATCGGAAAAGCGACAGGCTATAGTCCATCGTCTTGGAGCGCATATTAGAGGGTGCTATTTTTCCCGATTTAGGAGGATTTGAAAAAAAGGTGAAAATATCGGAAAAGCGACAGGCTATAGTCCATCGTCTTGGAGCGCATGCTATAGGGTGCCATTTTTCCCGATTTTGGAGGATTTGAAAAAAAGGTGAAAATATCGGAAAAGCGACAGGCTATAGTCCATCGTCTTGGAGCGCATGCTATAGGGTGCCATTTTTCCCAATTTAGGAGGATTTGAAAAAAAGGTGAAAATCACGGAAAAGCGACAGGCTATAGTCCATCGTAGCCATGCTATAGGGTGCCATTTTTCCCGATTTAGGAGGTTTTTGAAAAAAAGGTGAAAATCACGGAAAAGCGACAGGCTATAGTCCATCGTCTTGGAGCGCATGCTATAGGGTGCCATTTTTCACGATTTCGGAGGATTTAAAAAAAAAAGGTGAAAATCACGGAAAGCGACAGGCTATAGTCCATCGTCTCGGAGCGCATGCTATAGGGTGCCATTTTTCACGATTTCAGGATTTGAAAAACATGTGAAAATCACGGAAAGTGACAGTCTATAGTCCATCGTCTTGGAGCGCATGCTATAGGGTGCCATTTTTCCCGATTTTGGAGGATTTGAAAAAAAGGTGAAAATATCGGAAAAGCGACAGGCTATAGTCCATCGTCTTGGAGCGCATATTAGAGGGTGCTATTTTTCCCGATTTAGGAGGATTTGAAAAAAAGGTGAAAATATCGGAAAAGCGACAGGCTATAGTCCATCGTCTTGGAGCGCATGCTATAGGGTGCCATTTTTCACGATTTTGGAGGATTTGAAAAAAAGGTGAAAATATCGGAAAAGCGACAGGCTATAGTCCATCGTCTTGGAGCGCATATTAGAGGGTGCTATTTTTCCCGATTTAGGAGGATTTGAAAAAAAGGTGAAAATATCGGAAAAGCGACAGGCTATAGTCCATCGTCTCGGAGCGCATGCTAGAGGGTGCCATTTTTCCCGATTTAGGAGGATTTGAAAAAAAGGTGAAAATCACGGAAAAGCGACAGGCTATAGTCCATCGTCTCAGAGCGCATGCTATAGGGTGCCATTTTTCACGATTTAGGAGGATTTGAAAAAACGGTGAAAATATCGGAAAAGCGACAGGCTATAGTCCATCGTCTTGGAGCGCATGCTATAGGGTGCCATTTTTCACGATTTAGGAGGATTTGAAAAAAAGGTGAAAATATCGGAAAAGCGACAGGCTATAGTCCATCGTCTTGGAGCGCATGCTATAGGGTGCCATTTTTCCCAATTTAGGAGGATTTGAAAAAAAGGTGAAAATCACGGAAAAGCGACAGGCTATAGTCCATCGTAGCCATGCTATAGGGTGCCATTTTTCCCGATTTAGGAGGTTTTTGAAAAAAAGGTGAAAATCACGGAAAAGCGACAGGCTATAGTCCATCGTCTTGGAGCGCATGCTATAGGGTGCCATTTTTCACGATTTCGGAGGATTTAAAAAAAAAAGGTGAAAATCACGGAAAGCGACAGGCTATAGTCCATCGTCTCGGAGCGCATGCTATAGGGTGCCATTTTTCCCAATTTAGGAGGATTTGAAAAAAAGGTGAAAATCACGGAAAAGCGACAGGCTATAGTCCATCGTAGCCATGCTATAGGGTGCCATTTTTCCCGATTTAGGAGGATTTGAAAAAAAGGTGAAAATCACGGAAAAGCGACAGGCTATAGTCCATCGTCTTGGAGCGCATGCTATAGGGTGCCATTTTTCCCGATTTTGGAGGATTTGAAAAAAAGGTGAAAATATCAGAAAAGCGACAGGCTATAGTCCATCGTCTTGGAGCGCATATTAGAGGGTGCTATTTTTCCCGATTTAGGAGGATTTGAAAAAAAGGTGAAAATATCGGAAAAGCGACAGGCTATAGTCCATCGTCTTGGAGCGCATGCTATAGGGTGCCATTTTTCCCGATTTTGGAGGATTTGAAAAAAAGGTGAAAATATCGGAAAAGCGACAGGCTATAGTCCATCGTCTTGGAGCGCATATTAGAGGGTGCCATTTTTCCCGATTTAGGAGGATTTGAAAAAAAGGTGAAAATCACGGAAAAGCGACAGGCTATAGTCCATCGTCTTGGAGCGCATGCTAGAGGGTGCCATTTTTCCCGATTTAGGAGGATTTGAAAAAAAGGTGAAAATATCGGAAAAGCGACAGGCTATAGTCCATCGTCTTGGAGCGCATGCTAGAGGGTGCCATTTTTCCCGATTTAGGAGGATTTGAAAAAAAGGTGAAAATCACGGAAAAGCGACAGGCTATAGTCCATCGTCTCAGAGCGCATGCTATAGGGTGCCATTTTTCACGATTTAGGAGGATTTGAAAAAACGGTGAAAATATCGGAAAAGCGACAGGCTATAGTCCATCGTCTTGGAGCGCATGCTATAGGGTGCCATTTTTCCCAATTTAGGAGGATTTGAAAAAAAGGTGAAAATCACGGAAAAGCGACAGGCTATAGTCCATCGTAACCAATGCTATAGGGTGCCATTTTTCCCGATTTAGGAGGTTTTTGAAAAAAAGGTGAAAATCACGGAAAAGCGACAGGCTATAGTCCATCGTCTTGGAGCGCATGCTATAGGGTGCCATTTTTCACGATTTCGGAGGATTTAAAAAAAAAAGGTGAAAATCACGGAAAGCGACAGGCTATAGTCCATCGTCTCGGAGCGCATGCTATAGGGTGCCATTTTTCACGATTTCAGGATTTGAAAAACATGTGAAAATCACGGAAAGTGACAGGCTATAGTCCATCGTCTTGGAGCGCATGCTATAGGGTGCCATTTTTCCCAATTTAGGAGGATTTGAAAAAAAGGTGAAAATCACGGAAAAGCGACAGGCTATAGTCCATCGTAGCCATGCTATAGGGTGCCATTTTTCCCGATTTAGGAGGATTTGAAAAAAAGGTGAAAATCACGGAAAAGCGACAGGCTATAGTCCATCGTCTTGGAGCGCATGCTATAGGGTGCCATTTTTCCCGATTTTGGAGGATTTGAAAAAAAGGTGAAAATATCGGAAAAGCGACAGGCTATAGTCCATCGTCTTGGAGCGCATATTAGAGGGTGCTATTTTTCCCGATTTAGGAGGATATGAAAAAAAGGTGAAAATATCGGAAAAGCGACAGGCTATAGTCCATCGTCTCGGAGCGCATGCTAGAGGGTGCCATTTTTCCCGATTTAGGAGGATTTGAAAAAAAGGTGAAAATCACGGAAAAGCGACAGGCTATAGTCTATCGTCTCAGAGCGCATGCTATAGGGTGCCATTTTTCACGATTTAGGAGGATTTGAAAAAACGGTGAAAATATCGGAAAAGCGACAGGCTATAGTCCATCGTCTTGGAGCGCATGCTATAGGGTGCCATTTTTCACGATTTAGGAGGATTTGAAAAAAAGGTGAAAATATCGGAAAAGCGACAGGCTATAGTCCATCGTCTTGGAGCGCATGCTATAGGGTGCCATTTTTCCCAATTTAGGAGGATTTGAAAAAAAGGTGAAAATCACGGAAAAGCGACAGGCTATAGTCCATCGTAGCCATGCTATAGGGTGCCATTTTTCCCGATTTAGGAGGTTTTTGAAAAAAAGGTGAAAATCACGGAAAAGCGACAGGCTATAGTCCATCGTCTTGGAGCGCATGCTATAGGGTGCCATTTTTCACGATTTCGGAGGATTTAAAAAAAAAAGGTGAAAATCACGGAAAGCGACAGGCTATAGTCCATCGTCTCGGAGCGCATGCTATAGGGTGCCATTTTTCCCGATTTAGGAGGATTTGAAAAAAAGGTGAAAATATCGGAAAAGCGACAGGCTATAGTCCATCGTCTTGGAGCGCATGCTAGAGGGTGCCATTTTTCCCGATTTAGGAGGATTTGAAAAAAAGGTGAAAATCACGGAAAAGCGACAGGCTATAGTCCATCGTCTCAGAGCGCATGCTATAGGGTGCCATTTTTCACGATTTAGGAGGATTTGAAAAAACGGTGAAAATATCGGAAAAGCGACAGGCTATAGTCCATCGTCTTGGAGCGCATGCTATAGGGTGCCATTTTTCCCAATTTAGGAGGATTTGAAAAAAAGGTGAAAATCACGGAAAAGCGACAGGCTATAGTCCATCGTAACCAATGCTATAGGGTGCCATTTTTCCCGATTTAGGAGGTTTTTGAAAAAAAGTTGAAAATCACGGAAAAGCGACAGGCTATAGTCCATCGTCTTGGAGCGCATGCTATAGGGTGCCATTTTTCACGATTTCGGAGGATTTAAAAAAAAAAGGTGAAAATCACGGAAAGCGACAGGCTATAGTCCATCGTCTCAGAGCGCATGCTATAGGGTGCCATTTTTCACGATTTCAGGATTTGAAAAACATGTGAAAATCACGGAAAGTGACAGGCTATAGTCCATCGTCTTGGAGCGCATGCTATAGGGTGCCATTTTTCCCAATTTAGGAGGATTTGAAAAAAAGGTGAAAATCACGGAAAAGCGACAGGCTATAGTCCATCGTAGCCATGCTATAGGGTGCCATTTTTCCCGATTTAGGAGGATTTGAAAAAAAGGTGAAAATCACGGAAAAGCGACAGGCTATAGTCCATCGTCTTGGAGCGCATGCTATAGGGTGCCATTTTTCCCGATTTTGGAGGATTTGAAAAAAAGGTGAAAATATCGGAAAAGCGACAGGCTATAGTCCATCGTCTTGGAGCGCATATTAGAGGGTGCTATTTTTCCCGATTTAGGAGGATATGAAAAAAAGGTGAAAATATCGGAAAAGCGACAGGCTATAGTCCATCGTCTCGGAGCGCATGCTAGAGGGTGCCATTTTTCCCGATTTAGGAGGATTTGAAAAAAAGGTGAAAATCACGGAAAAGCGACAGGCTATAGTCTATCGTCTCAGAGCGCATGCTATAGGGTGCCATTTTTCACGATTTAGGAGGATTTGAAAAAACGGTGAAAATATCGGAAAAGCGACAGGCTATAGTCCATCGTCTTGGAGCGCATGCTATAGGGTGCCATTTTTCACGATTTAGGAGGATTTGAAAAAAAGGTGAAAATATCGGAAAAGCGACAGGCTATAGTCCATCGTCTTGGAGCGCATGCTATAGGGTGCCATTTTTCCCAATTTAGGAGGATTTGAAAAAAAGGTGAAAATCACGGAAAAGCGACAGGCTATAGTCCATCGTAGCCATGCTATAGGGTGCCATTTTTCCCGATTTAGGAGGTTTTTGAAAAAAAGGTGAAAATCACGGAAAAGCGACAGGCTATAGTCCATCGTCTTGGAGCGCATGCTATAGGGTGCCATTTTTCACGATTTCGGAGGATTTAAAAAAAAAAGGTGAAAATCACGGAAAGCGACAGGCTATAGTCCATCGTCTCGGAGCGCATGCTATAGGGTGCCATTTTTCACGATTTCAGGATTTGAAAAACATGTGAAAATCACGGAAAGTGACAGGCTATAGTCCATCGTCTTGGAGCGCACGCTATAGGGTGCCATTTTTCCCAATTTAGGAGGATTTGAAAAAAAGGTGAAAATCACGGAAAAGCGACAGGCTATAGTCCATCGTAGCCATGCTATAGGGTGCCATTTTTCCCGATTTAGGAGGATTTGAAAAAAAGGTGAAAATCACGGAAAAGCGACAGGCTATAGTCCATCGTCTTGGAGCGCATGCTATAGGGTGCCATTTTTCCCGATTTTGGAGGATTTGAAAAAAAGGTGAAAATATCGGAAAAGCGACAGGCTATAGTCCATCGTCTTGGAGCGCATATTAGAGGGTGCTATTTTTCCCGATTTAGGAGGATTTGAAAAAAAGGTGAAAATATCGGAAAAGCGACAGGCTATAGTCCATCGTCTTGGAGCGCATGCTATAGGGTGCCATTTTTCCCGATTTTGGAGGATTTGAAAAAAAGGTGAAAATATCGGAAAAGCGACAGGCTATAGTCCATCGTCTTGGAGCGCATGCTATAGGGTGCCATTTTTCCCAATTTAGGAGGATTTGAAAAAAAGGTGAAAATCACGGAAAAGCGACAGGCTATAGTCCATCGTAGCCATGCTATAGGGTGCCATTTTTCCCGATTTAGGAGGTTTTTGAAAAAAAGGTGAAAATCACGGAAAAGCGACAGGCTATAGTCCATCGTCTTGGAGCGCATGCTATAGGGTGCCATTTTTCACGATTTCGGAGGATTTAAAAAAAAAAGGTGAAAATCACGGAAAGCGACAGGCTATAGTCCATCGTCTCGGAGCGCATGCTATAGGGTGCCATTTTTCACGATTTCAGGATTTGAAAAACATGTGAAAATCACGGAAAGTGACAGTCGCATATTAGAGGGTGCTATTTTTCCCGATTTAGGAGGATTTGAAAAAAAGGTGAAAATATCGGAAAAGCGACAGGCTATAGTCCATCGTCTTGGAGCGCATGCTATAGGGTGCCATTTTTCACGATTTAGGAGGATTTGAAAAAAAGGTGAAAATATCGGAAAAGCGACAGGCTATAGTCCATCGTCTTGGAGCGCATGCTATAGGGTGCCATTTTTCCCAATTTAGGAGGATTTGAAAAAAAGGTGAAAATCACGGAAAAGCGACAGGCTATAGTCCATCGTAGCCATGCTATAGGGTGCCATTTTTCCCGATTTAGGAGGTTTTTGAAAAAAAGGTGAAAATCACGGAAAAGCGACAGGCTATAGTCCATCGTCTTGGAGCGCATGCTATAGGGTGCCATTTTTCACGATTTCGGAGGATTTAAAAAAAAAAGGTGAAAATCACGGAAAGCGACAGGCTATAGTCCATCGTCTCGGAGCGCATGCTATAGGGTGCCATTTTTCACGATTTCAGGATTTGAAAAACATGTGAAAATCACAGAAAGTGACAGGCTATAGTCCATCGTCTTGGAGCGCATGCTATAGGGTGCCATTTTTCCCAATTTAGGAGGATTTGAAAAAAAGGTGAAAATCACGGAAAAGCGACAGGCTATAGTCCATCGTAGCCATGCTATAGGGTGCCATTTTTCCCGATTTAGGAGGATTTGAAAAAAAGGTGAAAATATCAGAAAAGCGACAGGCTATAGTCCATCGTCTTGGAGCGCATATTAGAGGGTGCTATTTTTCCCGATTTAGGAGGATTTGAAAAAAAGGTGAAAATATCGGAAAAGCGACAGGCTATAGTCCATCGTCTTGGAGCGCATGCTATAGGGTGCCATTTTTCCCGATTTTGGAGGATTTGAAAAAAAGGTGAAAATATCGGAAAAGCGACAGGCTATAGTCCATCGTCTTGGAGCGCATATTAGAGGGTGCCATTTTTCCCGATTTAGGAGGATTTGAAAAAAAGGTGAAAATCACGGAAAAGCGACAGGCTATAGTCCATCGTCTTGGAGCGCATGCTAGAGGGTGCCATTTTTCCCGATTTAGGAGGATTTGAAAAAAAGGTGAAAATATCGGAAAAGCGACAGGCTATAGTCCATCGTCTTGGAGCGCATGCTAGAGGGTGCCATTTTTCCCGATTTAGGAGGATTTGAAAAAAAGGTGAAAATCACGGAAAAGCGACAGGCTATAGTCCATCGTCTCAGAGCGCATGCTATAGGGTGCCATTTTTCACGATTTAGGAGGATTTGAAAAAACGGTGAAAATATCGGAAAAGCGACAGGCTATAGTCCATCGTCTTGGAGCGCATGCTATAGGGTGCCATTTTTCCCAATTTAGGAGGATTTGAAAAAAAGGTGAAAATCACGGAAAAGCGACAGGCTATAGTCCATCGTAACCAATGCTATAGGGTGCCATTTTTCCCGATTTAGGAGGTTTTTGAAAAAAAGGTGAAAATCACGGAAAAGCGACAGGCTATAGTCCATCGTCTTGGAGCGCATGCTATAGGGTGCCATTTTTCACGATTTCGGAGGATTTAAAAAAAAAAAGGTGAAAATCACGGAAAGCGACAGGCTATAGTCCATCGTCTCGGAGCGCATGCTATAGGGTGCCATTTTTCACGATTTCAGGATTTGAAAAACATGTGAAAATCACGGAAAGTGACAGGCTATAGTCCATCGTCTTGGAGCGCATGCTATAGGGTGCCATTTTTCCCAATTTAGGAGGATTTGAAAAAAAGGTGAAAATCACGGAAAAGCGACAGGCTATAGTCCATCGTAGCCATGCTATAGGGTGCCATTTTTCCCGATTTAGGAGGATTTAAAAAAAAGGTGAAAATCACGGAAAAGCGACAGGCTATAGTCCATCGTCTTGGAGCGCATGCTATAGGGTGCCATTTTTCCCGATTTTGGAGGATTTGAAAAAAAGGTGAAAATATCGGAAAAGCGACAGGCTATAGTCCATCGTCTTGGAGCGCATGCTATAGGGTGCCATTTTTCCCAATTTAGGAGGATTTGAAAAAAAGGTGAAAATCACGGAAAAGCGACAGGCTATAGTCCATCGTAGCCATGCTATAGGGTGCCATTTTTCCCGATTTAGGAGGTTTTTGAAAAAAAGGTGAAAATCACGGAAAAGCGACAGGCTATAGTCCATCGTCTTGGAGCGCATGCTATAGGGTGCCATTTTTCACGATTTCGGAGGATTTAAAAAAAAAAGGTGAAAATCACGGAAAGCGACAGGCTATAGTCCATCGTCTCGGAGCGCATGCTATAGGGTGCCATTTTTCCCGATTTAGGAGGATTTGAAAAAAAGGTGAAAATATCGGAAAAGCGACAGGCTATAGTCCATCGTCTTGGAGCGCATGCTAGAGGGTGCCATTTTTCCCGATTTAGGAGGATTTGAAAAAAAGGTGAAAATCACGGAAAAGCGACAGGCTATAGTCCATCGTCTCAGAGCGCATGCTATAGGGTGCCATTTTTCACGATTTAGGAGGATTTGAAAAAACGGTGAAAATATCGGAAAAGCGACAGGCTATAGTCCATCGTCTTGGAGCGCATGCTATAGGGTGCCATTTTTCCCAATTTAGGAGGATTTGAAAAAAAGGTGAAAATCACGGAAAAGCGACAGGCTATAGTCCATCGTAACCAATGCTATAGGGTGCCATTTTTCCCGATTTAGGAGGTTTTTGAAAAAAAGTTGAAAATCACGGAAAAGCGACAGGCTATAGTCCATCGTCTTGGAGCGCATGCTATAGGGTGCCATTTTTCACGATTTCGGAGGATTTAAAAAAAAAAGGTGAAAATCACGGAAAGCGACAGGCTATAGTCCATCGTCTCAGAGCGCATGCTATAGGGTGCCATTTTTCACGATTTCAGGATTTGAAAAACATGTGAAAATCACGGAAAGTGACAGGCTATAGTCCATCGTCTTGGAGCGCATGCTATAGGGTGCCATTTTTCCCAATTTAGGAGGATTTGAAAAAAAGGTGAAAATCACGGAAAAGCGACAGGCTATAGTCCATCGTAGCCATGCTATAGGGTGCCATTTTTCCCGATTTAGGAGGATTTGAAAAAAAGGTGAAAATCACGGAAAAGCGACAGGCTATAGTCCATCGTCTTGGAGCGCATGCTATAGGGTGCCATTTTTCCCGATTTTGGAGGATTTGAAAAAAAGGTGAAAATATCGGAAAAGCGACAGGCTATAGTCCATCGTCTTGGAGCGCATATTAGAGGGTGCTATTTTTCCCGATTTAGGAGGATATGAAAAAAAGGTGAAAATATCGGAAAAGCGACAGGCTATAGTCCATCGTCTCGGAGCGCATGCTAGAGGGTGCCATTTTTCCCGATTTAGGAGGATTTGAAAAAAAGGTGAAAATCACGGAAAAGCGACAGGCTATAGTCTATCGTCTCAGAGCGCATGCTATAGGGTGCCATTTTTCACGATTTAGGAGGATTTGAAAAAACGGTGAAAATATCGGAAAAGCGACAGGCTATAGTCCATCGTCTTGGAGCGCATGCTATAGGGTGCCATTTTTCACGATTTAGGAGGATTTGAAAAAAAGGTGAAAATATCGGAAAAGCGACAGGCTATAGTCCATCGTCTTGGAGCGCATGCTATAGGGTGCCATTTTTCCCAATTTAGGAGGATTTGAAAAAAAGGTGAAAATCACGGAAAAGCGACAGGCTATAGTCCATCGTAGCCATGCTATAGGGTGCCATTTTTCCCGATTTAGGAGGTTTTTGAAAAAAAGGTGAAAATCACGGAAAAGCGACAGGCTATAGTCCATCGTCTTGGAGCGCATGCTATAGGGTGCCATTTTTCACGATTTCGGAGGATTTAAAAAAAAAAGGTGAAAATCACGGAAAGCGACAGGCTATAGTCCATCGTCTCGGAGCGCATGCTATAGGGTGCCATTTTTCACGATTTCAGGATTTGAAAAACATGTGAAAATCACGGAAAGTGACAGGCTATAGTCCATCGTCTTGGAGCGCACGCTATAGGGTGCCATTTTTCCCAATTTAGGAGGATTTGAAAAAAAGGTGAAAATCACGGAAAAGCGACAGGCTATAGTCCATCGTAGCCATGCTATAGGGTGCCATTTTTCCCGATTTAGGAGGATTTGAAAAAAAGGTGAAAATCACGGAAAAGCGACAGGCTATAGTCCATCGTCTTGGAGCGCATGCTATAGGGTGCCATTTTTCCCGATTTTGGAGGATTTGAAAAAAAGGTGAAAATATCGGAAAAGCGACAGGCTATAGTCCATCGTCTTGGAGCGCATATTAGAGGGTGCTATTTTTCCCGATTTAGGAGGATTTGAAAAAAAGGTGAAAATATCGGAAAAGCGACAGGCTATAGTCCATCGTCTTGGAGCGCATGCTATAGGGTGCCATTTTTCCCGATTTTGGAGGATTTGAAAAAAAGGTGAAAATATCGGAAAAGCGACAGGCTATAGTCCATCGTCTTGGAGCGCATGCTATAGGGTGCCATTTTTCCCAATTTAGGAGGATTTGAAAAAAAGGTGAAAATCACGGAAAAGCGACAGGCTATAGTCCATCGTAGCCATGCTATAGGGTGCCATTTTTCCCGATTTAGGAGGTTTTTGAAAAAAAGGTGAAAATCACGGAAAAGCGACAGGCTATAGTCCATCGTCTTGGAGCGCATGCTATAGGGTGCCATTTTTCACGATTTCGGAGGATTTAAAAAAAAAAGGTGAAAATCACGGAAAGCGACAGGCTATAGTCCATCGTCTCGGAGCGCATGCTATAGGGTGCCATTTTTCACGATTTCAGGATTTGAAAAACATGTGAAAATCACGGAAAGTGACAGTCTATAGTCCATCGTCTTGGAGCGCATGCTATAGGGTGCCATTTTTCCCGATTTTGGAGGATTTGAAAAAAAGGTGAAAATATCGGAAAAGCGACAGGCTATAGTCCATCGTCTTGGAGCGCATATTAGAGGGTGCTATTTTTCCCGATTTAGGAGGATTTGAAAAAAAGGTGAAAATATCGGAAAAGCGACAGGCTATAGTCCATCGTCTTGGAGCGCATGCTATAGGGTGCCATTTTTCACGATTTAGGAGGATTTGAAAAAAAGGTGAAAATATCGGAAAAGCGACAGGCTATAGTCCATCGTCTTGGAGCGCATGGTGCCATTTTTCCCAATTTAGGAGGATTTGAAAAAAAGGTGAAAATCACGGAAAAGCGACAGGCTATAGTCCATCGTAGCCATGCTATAGGGTGCCATTTTT
This sequence comes from Electrona antarctica, assembly GCF_951216825.1. Lineage (NCBI taxonomy): Eukaryota > Metazoa > Chordata > Actinopteri > Myctophiformes > Myctophidae > Electrona > Electrona antarctica. Next base: position 496,538 of record NW_027637549.1, read on the forward strand.
CCCGATTTAGGAGGTTTTTGAAAAACGACAGGCTATAGTCCATCGTCTTGGAGCGCATGCTATAGGGTGCCATTTTTCACGATTTAGGAGGATTTGAAAAAAAGGTGAAAATATCGGAAAAGCGACAGGCTATAGTCCATCGTCTTGGAGCGCATGGTGCCATTTTTCCCAATTTAGGAGGATTTGAAAAAAAGGTGAAAATCACGGAAAAGCGACAGGCTATAGTCCATCGTAGCCATGCTATAGGGTGCCATTTTTCCCGATTTAGGAGGTTTTTGAAAAAAAGGTGAAAATCACGGAAAAGCGACAGGCTATAGTCCATCGTCTTGGAGCGCATGCTATAGGGTGCCATTTTTCACGATTTCGGAGGATTTAAAAAAAAAAGGTGAAAATCACGGAAAGCGACAGGCTATAGTCCATCGTCTCGGAGCGCATGCTATAGGGTGCCATTTTTCACGATTTCAGGATTTGAAAAACATGTGAAAATCACAGAAAGTGACAGGCTATAGTCCATCGTCTTGGAGCGCATGCTATAGGGTGCCATTTTTCCCAATTTAGGAGGATTTGAAAAAAAGGTGAAAATCACGGAAAAGCGACAGGCTATAGTCCATCGTAGCCATGCTATAGGGTGCCATTTTTCCCGATTTAGGAGGATTTGAAAAAAAGGTGAAAATATCAGAAAAGCGACAGGCTATAGTCCATCGTCTTGGAGCGCATATTAGAGGGTGCTATTTTTCCCGATTTAGGAGGATTTGAAAAAAAGGTGAAAATATCGGAAAAGCGACAGGCTATAGTCCATCGTCTTGGAGCGCATGCTATAGGGTGCCATTTTTCCCGATTTTGGAGGATTTGAAAAAAAGGTGAAAATATCGGAAAAGCGACAGGCTATAGTCCATCGTCTTGGAGCGCATATTAGAGGGTGCCATTTTTCCCGATTTAGGAGGATTTGAAAAAAAGGTGAAAATCACGGAAAAGCGACAGGCTATAGTCCATCGTCTTGGAGCGCATGCTAGAGGGTGCCATTTTTCCCGATTTAGGAGGATTTGAAAAAAAGGTGAAAATATCGGAAAAGCGACAGGCTATAGTCCATCGTCTTGGAGCGCATGCTAGAGGGTGCCATTTTTCCCGATTTAGGAGGATTTGAAAAAAAGGTGAAAATCACGGAAAAGCGACAGGCTATAGTCCATCGTCTCAGAGCGCATGCTATAGGGTGCCATTTTTCACGATTTAGGAGGATTTGAAAAAACGGTGAAAATATCGGAAAAGCGACAGGCTATAGTCCATCGTCTTGGAGCGCATGCTATAGGGTGCCATTTTTCCCAATTTAGGAGGATTTGAAAAAAAGGTGAAAATCACGGAAAAGCGACAGGCTATAGTCCATCGTAACCAATGCTATAGGGTGCCATTTTTCCCGATTTAGGAGGTTTTTGAAAAAAAGGTGAAAATCACGGAAAAGCGACAGGCTATAGTCCATCGTCTTGGAGCGCATGCTATAGGGTGCCATTTTTCACGATTTCGGAGGATTTAAAAAAAAAAGGTGAAAATCACGGAAAGCGACAGGCTATAGTCCATCGTCTCGGAGCGCATGCTATAGGGTGCCATTTTTCACGATTTCAGGATTTGAAAAACATGTGAAAATCACGGAAAGTGACAGGCTATAGTCCATCGTCTTGGAGCGCATGCTATAGGGTGCCATTTTTCCCAATTTAGGAGGATTTGAAAAAAAGGTGAAAATCACGGAAAAGCGACAGGCTATAGTCCATCGTAGCCATGCTATAGGGTGCCATTTTTCCCGATTTAGGAGGATTTAAAAAAAAGGTGAAAATCACGGAAAAGCGACAGGCTATAGTCCATCGTCTTGGAGCGCATGCTATAGGGTGCCATTTTTCCCGATTTTGGAGGATTTGAAAAAAAGGTGAAAATCACGGAAAAGCGACAGGCTATAGTCCATCGTAGCCATGCTATAGGGTGCCATTTTTCCCGATTTAGGAGGATTTGAAAAAAAGGTGAAAATCACGGAAAAGCGACAGGCTATAGTCCATCGTCTCAGAGCGCATGCTATAGGGTGCCATTTTTCACGATTTAGGAGGATTTGAAAAAAAGGTGAAAATATCGGAAAAGCGACAGGCTATAGTCCATCGTCTTGGAGCGCATATTAGAGGGTGCTATTTTTCCCGATTTAGGAGGATTTGAAAAAAAGGTGAAAATATCGGAAAAGCGACAGGCTATAGTCCATCGTCTTGGAGCGCATGCTATAGGGTGCCATTTTTCCCGATTTTGGAGGATTTGAAAAAAAGGTGAAAATATCGGAAAAGCGACAGGCTATAGTCCATCGTCTTGGAGCGCATATTAGAGGGTGCCATTTTTCCCGATTTAGGAGGATTTGAAAAAAAGGTGAAAATCACGGAAAAGCGACAGGCTATAGTCCATCGTCTTGGAGCGCATGCTATAGGGTGCCATTTTTCCCGATTTAGGAGGATTTGAAAAAAAGGTGAAAATCACGGAAAAGTGACAGGCTATAGTCCATCGTCTTGGAGCGCATGCTATAGGGTGCCATTTTTCACGATTTCGGAGGATTTAAAAAAAAAAAGGTGAAAATCACGGAAAGCGACAGGCTATAGTCCATCGTCTTGGAGCGCATGCTAGAGGGTGCCATTTTTCCCGATTTAGGAGGATTTGAAAAAAAGGTGAAAATCACGGAAAAGCGACAGGCTATAGTCCATCGTAGCCATGCTATAGGGTGCCATTTTTCCCGATTTAGGAGGATTTGAAAAAAAGGTGAAAATCACGGAAAAGCGACAGGCTATAGTCCATCGTCTCAGAGCGCATGCTATAGGGTGCCATTTTTCACGATTTAGGAGGATTTGAAAAAACGGTGAAAATATCGGAAAAGCGACAGGCTATAGTCCATCGTCTTGGAGCGCATGCTATAGGGTGCCATTTTTCCCGATTTAGGAGGATTTGAAAAAAAGGTGAAAATATCGGAAAAGCGACAGGCTATAGTCCATCGTCTTGGAGCGCATGCTATAGGGTGACATTTGTGACTAGATTTGATCGAACGACTGCCATTGGATTTTTTTTAATTTTCGTTTTTTCATGTCATATGAAAGCAGGGAATCATAGCTTCAAATTGACATATTGGTTGTTCAGTTTGACCCACCAGTTTTGGAGATATGGCTTATAGAAAAATGTCTTGCAGGAGTAGTGGAAAAAAGACCAAGCAGAGAAAATGGACTTCTAAGCTTTAGTTCAGTGATCTGTGACTTTAGGGGGCGCTGTTTTCCCTTCATTTCTCCATTAGTCAACCAGCAGTGTTGCCATGTCTGCTTATTATAATTAGTTGGCCTTGTTTCTAAAGAAAAATAATGCATAGGCCTACTGTACCAATTTTATAATAATTTATAACCTGTTAATAAAAATGTATTTGACAAAAATAAAGTGTAGTTGATTATTTGGGCTTGTTTTTAAAGTGTAGTTGATTATTTTTCATTTCATTCATATTCATATTTTTCACGATTTCGGAGGATTTTAAAAAAAAAGGTGAAAATCACGGAAAGCGACAGGCTATAGTCCATCGTCTCGGAGCGCATGCTATAGGGTGCCATTTTTCACGATTTCAGGATTTGAAAAACATGTGAAAATCACGGAAAGTGACAGGCTATAGTCCATCGTCTTGGAGCGCATGCTATAGGGTGCCATTTTTCCCAATTTAGGAGGATTTGAAAAAAAGGTGAAAATCACGGAAAAGCGACAGGCTATAGTCCATCGTAGCCATGCTATAGGGTGCCATTTTTCCCGATTTAGGAGGATTTGAAAAAAAGGTGAAAATCACGGAAAAGCGACAGGCTATAGTCCATCGTCTTGGAGCGCATGCTATAGGGTGCCATTTTTCCCGATTTTGGAGGATTTGAAAAAAAGGTGAAAATATCGGAAAAGCGACAGGCTATAGTCCATCGTCTTGGAGCGCATATTAGAGGGTGCTATTTTTCCCGATTTAGGAGGATATGAAAAAAAGGTGAAAATATCGGAAAAGCGACAGGCTATAGTCCATCGTCTCGGAGCGCATGCTAGAGGGTGCCATTTTTCCCGATTTAGGAGGATTTGAAAAAAAGGTGAAAATCACGGAAAAGCGACAGGCTATAGTCTATCGTCTCAGAGCGCATGCTATAGGGTGCCATTTTTCACGATTTAGGAGGATTTGAAAAAACGGTGAAAATATCGGAAAAGCGACAGGCTATAGTCCATCGTCTTGGAGCGCATGCTATAGGGTGCCATTTTTCACGATTTAGGAGGATTTGAAAAAAAGGTGAAAATATCGGAAAAGCGACAGGCTATAGTCCATCGTCTTGGAGCGCATGCTATAGGGTGCCATTTTTCCCAATTTAGGAGGATTTGAAAAAAAGGTGAAAATCACGGAAAAGCGACAGGCTATAGTCCATCGTAGCCATGCTATAGGGTGCCATTTTTCCCGATTTAGGAGGTTTTTGAAAAAAAGGTGAAAATCACGGAAAAGCGACAGGCTATAGTCCATCGTCTTGGAGCGCATGCTATAGGGTGCCATTTTTCACGATTTCGGAGGATTTAAAAAAAAAAGGTGAAAATCACGGAAAGCGACAGGCTATAGTCCATCGTCTCGGAGCGCATGCTATAGGGTGCCATTTTTCACGATTTCAGGATTTGAAAAACATGTGAAAATCACGGAAAGTGACAGGCTATAGTCCATCGTCTTGGAGCGCACGCTATAGGGTGCCATTTTTCCCAATTTAGGAGGATTTGAAAAAAAGGTGAAAATCACGGAAAAGCGACAGGCTATAGTCCATCGTAGCCATGCTATAGGGTGCCATTTTTCCCGATTTAGGAGGATTTGAAAAAAAGGTGAAAATCACGGAAAAGCGACAGGCTATAGTCCATCGTCTTGGAGCGCATGCTATAGGGTGCCATTTTTCCCGATTTTGGAGGATTTGAAAAAAAGGTGAAAATATCGGAAAAGCGACAGGCTATAGTCCATCGTCTTGGAGCGCATATTAGAGGGTGCTATTTTTCCCGATTTAGGAGGATTTGAAAAAAAGGTGAAAATATCGGAAAAGCGACAGGCTATAGTCCATCGTCTTGGAGCGCATGCTATAGGGTGCCATTTTTCCCGATTTTGGAGGATTTGAAAAAAAGGTGAAAATCACGGAAAAGTGACAGGCTATAGTCCATCGTCTCGGAGCGCATGCTATAGGGTGCCATTTTTCACGATTTCGGAGGATTTGAAAAAAAGGTGAAAATCACGGAAAAGCGACAGGCTATAGTCCATCGTCTCAGAGCGCATGCTATAGGGTGCCATTTTTCACGATTTAGGAGGATTTGAAAAAACGGTGAAAATATCGGAAAAGCGACAGGCTATAGTCCATCGTCTTGGAGCGCATGCTATAGGGTGCCATTTTTCCCGATTTTGGAGGATTTGAAAAAAAGGTGAAAATATCGGAAAAGCGACAGGCTATAGTCCATCGTCTTGGAGCGCATGCTAGAGGGTGCCATTTTTCCCGATTTAGGAGGATTTGAAAAAAAGGTGAAAATATCGGAAAAGCGACAGGCTATAGTCCATCGTCTTGGAGCGCATGCTAGAGGGTGCCATTTTTCCCGATTTAGGAGGATTTGAAAAAAAGGTGAAAATCACGGAAAAGCGACAGGCTATAGTCCATCGTCTCAGAGCGCATGCTATAGGGTGCCATTTTTCACGATTTAGGAGGATTTGAAAAAACGGTGAAAATATCGGAAAAGCGACAGGCTATAGTCCATCGTCTTGGAGCGCATGCTATAGGGTGCCATTTTTCCCAATTTAGGAGGATTTGAAAAAAAGGTGAAAATCACGGAAAAGCGACAGGCTATAGTCCATCGTAACCAATGCTATAGGGTGCCATTTTTCCCGATTTAGGAGGTTTTTGAAAAAAAGGTGAAAATCACGGAAAAGCGACAGGCTATAGTCCATCGTCTTGGAGCGCATGCTATAGGGTGCCATTTTTCACGATTTCGGAGGATTTAAAAAAAAAAGGTGAAAATCACGGAAAGCGACATGCTATAGTCCATCGTCTCGGAGCGCATGCTATAGGGTGCCATTTTTCACGATTTCAGGATTTAAAAAACATGTGAAAATCACGGAAAGTGACAGGCTATAGTCCATCGTCTTGGAGCGCATGCTATAGGGTGCCATTTTTCCCAATTTAGGAGGATTTGAAAAAAAGGTGAAAATCACGGAAAAGCGACAGGCTATAGTCCATCGTAGCCATGCTATAGGGTGCCATTTTTCCCGATTTAGGAGGATTTGAAAAAAAGGTGAAAATCACGGAAAAGCGACAGGCTATAGTCCATCGTCTTGGAGCGCATGCTATAGGGTGCCATTTTTCCCGATTTTGGAGGATTTGAAAAAAAGGTGAAAATCACGGAAAAGCGACAGGCTATAGTCCATCGTAGCCATGCTATAGGGTGCCATTTTTCCCGATTTAGGAGGATTTGAAAAAAAGGTGAAAATCACGGAAAAGCTACAGGCTATAGTCCATCGTCTCAGAGCGCATGCTATAGGGTGCCATTTTTCACGATTTAGGAGGATTTGAAAAAAAGGTGAAAATATCGGAAAAGCGACAGGCTATAGTCCATCGTCTTGGAGCGCATATTAGAGGGTGCTGTTTTTCCCGATTTAGGAGGATTTGAAAAAAAGGTGAAAATATCGGAAAAGCGACAGGCTATAGTCCATCGTCTTGGAGCGCATGCTATAGGGTGCCATTTTTCCCGATTTTGGAGGATTTGAAAAAAAGGTGAAAATATCGGAAAAGCGACAGGCTATAGTCCATCGTCTTGGAGCGCATGCTAGAGGGTGCCATTTTTCCCGATTTAGGAGGATTTGAAAAAAAGGTGAAAATCACGGAATAGCGACAGGCTATAGTCCATCGTCTTGGAGCGTATGCTATAGGGTGCCATTTTTCACGATTTCGGAGGATTTGAAAAACATGTGAAAATCACGGAAAGCAACAGGCTATAGTCCATCGTCTCAGAGCGCATGCTATAGGGTGCCATTTTTCCCGATTTAGGAGGATTTGAAAAAAAGGTGAAAATCACGGAAAAGCGACAGGCTATAGTCCATCGTAGCCATGCTATAGGGTGCCATTTTTCCCGATTTAGGAGGATTTGAAAAAAAGGTGAAAATCACGGAAAAGCGACAGGCTATAGTCCATCGTCTCAGAGCGCATGCTATAGGGTGCCATTTTTCACGATTTAGGAGGATTTGAAAAAACTGTGAAAATATCGGAAAAGCGACAGGCTATAGTCCATCGTCTTGGAGCGCATGCTATAGGGTGCCATTTTTCCCGATTTAGGAGGATTTGAAAAAAAGGTGAAAATATCGGAAAAGCGACAGGCTATAGTCCATCGTCTTGGAGCGCATGCTATAGGGTGACATTTGTGACTAGATTTGATCGAACGACTGCCATTGGATTTTTTTGAATTTTCGTTTTTTCATGTCATATGAAAGCAGGGAATCATAGCTTCAAATTGACATATTGGTTGTTCAGTTTGACCCACCAGTTTTGGAGATATGGCTTATAGAAAAATGTCTTGCAGGAGTAGTGGAAAAAAGACCAAGCAGAGAAAATGGACTTCTAAGCTTTAGTTCAGTGATCTGTGACTTTAGGGGGCGCTGTTTTCCCTTCATTTCTCCATTAGTCAACCAGCAGTGTTGCCATGTCTGCTTATTATAATTAGTTGGCCTTGTTTCTAAAGAAAAATAATGCATAGGCCTACTGTACCAATTTTATAATAATTTATAACCTGTTAATAAAAATGTATTTGACAAAAATAAAGTGTAGTTGATTATTTGGGCTTGTTTTTAAAGTGTAGTTGATTATGGAGAGTTGGTAACCAAGTGGACCCTTATTAGATCTTTAACTATCAAGTGTAAAAATAAACCTTAAAAAGGTCCATTTTGTTTCATTTTACACTCTCAAGATATACATAATTGTTAAACATCTGCATTACTTAATTTACAATAAGTCTACACAATTAGAGAATGTTGTTATCTTGATCGTTTGCCTGTTATCTCTCCTTTTTTAAATAGGCTACTGTATTTGGCCTTTTGTAGTATGAAAAAGGGAAAATAACAGTGGCAGATAAATTAGGCCTATGTAAATGTTCCAGATGAGTACAAATAAAAGAGCTATATGAATGCAATAAATAAAAAAATAAAAAAACAGTAACCAACAGACAACAGGACAGTTTGCTCTCAAACCCTCCCAGCACAAATTGTGCCCTCTTGGCTCTTCTCTTAATTCCTCTGTTTCATTAGCCTGTTATTATTATTATTTGTCTGCAGACCCCCATCTGAAAATAATTTATGCCAGACACAAGATTTGTGTTGTTTGTATGCATGTAGATCGGCTATTTTCGCTTATTTTGGGCTTGTTTTCATATACCGGGTTGCTTATTTCTCTCGCAGAAACTGGCAACCCCGCAATGATAGCCGTTAGCTACATTTAGCTAATATATTGATATCAATCCTGTAAGCTAAAACAAGTACATTATCACGCTATATTACAAATCGATGCGATCTGCGTTATTATGACCTTAATTTTCATGGCAGGTACATTCCAAAGCAACTAATAATAACCACGTTATGGTGACATAATGTTACAATGTTTACAATACATTCATTCGAGTCTTCTTCTTCTGCTATTGGAAATAGGAAGCCATTTCCGCATTTTCCATTGTTGTGGTCAACAGTGTCCCCAGCTGGAACATTAGCATGAATTAGCTTTAGGCGGACCAAAATAAACACACATTTTACAAAATATCGTTGTTAATACTTCTTTCTGTGCTATTTCTGTTAGCCAGTTAGTAAAAGACTAGTATTATCTTCCAAAACGATTGTGTACAAAAAGGCGGATTTTAGCGGAATTTGCATACTTTAGCAGGGAAGCCGTATGTCTAGTTAGCATTGGTTAACCCAATGGTTATAACATTAGACATAGTGACATGTTTAAGCATTTATTTCATATTTATATGTCGATATCAGCTCTGACATTTATTACAGACCTGCTCTAACATGACATGAATAATAATTATAGCTTCAGATTATTTTAGACAGAAAAATAAAAAAGGACAAAGAAAATAGTTTTTCAGCTGTCCTCAAAAATTGCCACCCCCGCGATGGCAGTCCCTATATCGCGTGTGGTCACATTTTTCCCGATTTAGGAGGATTTGAAAAAAGGTGAAAATCACGGAAAAGCGACAGGCTATAGTCCATCGTCTTGGAGCGCATGCTATAGGGTGCCATTTTTCAAGATTTTGGAGGATTTGAAAAAAAGGTGAAAATATCGGAAAAGCGACAGGCTATAGTCCATCGTCTTGGAGCGCATGCTAGAGGGTGCCATTTTTCCCGATTTAGGAGGATTTGAAAAAAAGGTGAAAATCACGGAAAAGCGACAGGCTATAGTCCATCGTCTCAGAGCGCATGCTATAGGGTGCCATTTTTCACGATTTAGGAGGATTTGAAAAAACGGTGAAAATATCGGAAAAGCGACAGGCTATAGTCCATCGTCTTGGAGCGCATGCTATAGGGTGCCATTTTTCCCGATTTTGGAGGATTTGAAAAAAAGGTGAAAATATCGGAAAAGCGACAGGCTATAGTCCATCGTCTTGGAGCGCATGCTAGAGGGTGCCATTTTTCCCGATTTAGGAGGATTTGAAAAAAGGTGAAAATCACGGAAAAGCGACAGGCTATATAGTCCATCGTCTTGGAGCGTATGCTATAGGGTGCCATTTTTCACGATTTCGGAGGATTTGAAAAACATGTGAAAATCCCGGAAAGCAACAGGCTATAGTCCATCGTCTCAGAGCGCATGCTATAGGGTGCCATTTTTCACGATTTAGGAGGATTTGAAAAAAAGGTGAAAATCACGGAAAAGCGACAGGCTATAGTCCATCGTCTCAGAGCGCATGCTATAGGGTGCCATTTTTCACGATTTAGGAGGATTTGAAAAAAAGGTGAAAATATCGGAAAAGCGACAGGCTATAGTCCATCGTCTTGGAGCGCATGCTATAGGGTGCCATTTTTCCCGATTTAGGAGGATTTGAAAAAAAGGTGAAAATCACGGAAAAGCGACAGGCTATAGTCCATCGTCTTGGAGCGCATGCTATAGGGTGCCATTTTTCCCAATTTAGGAGGATTTGAAAAAAAGGTGAAAATCACGGAAAAGCGACAGGCTATAGTCCATCGTCTTGGAGCGCATGCTATAGGGTGCCATTTTTCCCGATTTAGGAGGATTTGAAAAAAAGGTGAAAATCACGGAAAAGCGACAGGCTATAGTCCATCGTCTTGGAGCGCATGCTATAGGGTGCCATTTTTCACGATTTCAGGATTTGAAAAACATGTGAAAATCACGGAAAGTGACAGGCTATAGTCCATCGTCTTGGAGCGCATGCTATAGGGTGCCATTTTTCCCAATTTAGGAGGATTTGAAAAAAAGGTGAAAATCACGGAAAAGCGACAGGCTATAGTCCATCGTAGCCATGCTATAGGGTGCCATTTTTCCCGATTTAGGAGGATTTGAAAAACATGTGAAAATCACGGAAAAGCGACAGGCTATAGTCCATCGTCTTGGAGCGCATGCTATAGGGTGCCATTTTTCCCGATTTTGGAGGATTTGAAAAAAAGGTGAAAATATCGGAAAAGCGACAGGCTATAGTCCATCGTCTTGGAGCGCATATTAGAGGGTGCCATTTTTCCCGATTTAGGAGGATTTGAAAAAAAGGTGAAAATATCGGAGAAGCGACAGGCTATAGTCCATCGTCTTGGAGCGCATGCTATAGGGTGCCATTTTTCCCGATTTTGGAGGATTTGAAAAAAAGGTGAAAATCACGGAAAAGCGACAGGCTATAGTCCATCGTCTTGGAGCGCATGCTATAGGGTGCCATTTTTCCCGATTTAGGAGGATTTGAAAAAAAGGTGAAAATCACGGAAAAGTGACAGGCTATAGTCCATCGTCTTGGAGCGCATGCTATAGGGTGCCATTTTTCACGATTTCGGAGGATTTTAAAAAAAAGGTGAAAATCACGGAAAGCGACAGGCTATAGTCCATCGTCTTGGAGCGCATGCTAGAGGGTGCCATTTTTCCCGATTTAGGAGGATTTGAAAAAAAGGTGAAAATCACGGAAAAGCGACAGGCTATAGTCCATCGTCTTGGAGCGTATGCTATAGGGTGCCATTTTTCACGATTTCGGAGGATTTGAAAAACATGTGAAAATCACGGAAAGCAACAGGCTATAGTCCATCGTCTCAGAGCGCATGCTATAGGGTGCCATTTTTCACGATTTAGGAGGATTTGAAAAAAAGGTGAAAATATCGGAAAAGCTACAGGCTATAGTCCATCGTCTTGGAGCGCATGCTATAGGGTGCCATTTTTCCCGATTTAGGAGGATTTGAAAAAAAGGTGAAAATCACGGAAAAGCGACAGGCTATAGTCCATCGTAGCCATGCTATAGGGTGCCATTTTTCCCGATTTAGGAGGATTTGAAAAAAAGGTGAAAATCACGGAAAAGCGACAGGCTATAGTCCATCGTCTCGGAGCGCATGCTATAGGGTGCCATTTTTCACGATTTCAGGATTTGAAAAAAAGGTGAAAATCACGGAAAAGTGACAGGCTATAGTCCATCGTCTTGGAGCGCATGCTATAGGGTGCCATTTTTCCCGATTTAGGAGGATTTGAAAAAAAGGTGAAAATCACGGAAAAGCGACAGGCTATAGTCCATCGTCTTGGAGCGCATGCTATAGAGTGCCATTTTTCACGATTTCGGAGGATTTGAAAAACATGTGAAAATATCGGAAAAGCGACAGGCTATATAGTCCATCGTCTTGGAGCGCATGCTATAGGGTGGCATTTTTCCCGATTTAGGAGGATTTGGAAAAAAAAGTGAAAATCACGGAAAGCGACAGGCTATAGTCCATCGTCTTGGAGCGCATGCTATAGGGTGCCATTTTTCACGATTTCGGAGGATTTGAAAAACATGTGAAAATCACGGAAAGCGACAGGCTATAGTCCATCATCTCAGAGCGCATGCTATAGGGTGCCATTTTTCACGATTTAGGAGGATTTGAAAAAAAGGTGAAAATATCGGAAAAGCGACAGGCTATATATAGTCCATCGTCTTGGAGCGCATGCTATAGGGTGCCATTTTTACCGATTTAGGAGGATTTGAAAAAAAGGTGAAAATATCGGAAAAGCGACAGGCTATATAGTCCATCGTCTTGGAGCGCATGCTATAGGGTGCCATTTTTCCCGATTTAGGAGGATTTGAAAAAAAGGTGAAAATCACGGAAAAGCGACAGGCTATAGTCCATCGTCTCAGAGCGCATGCTATAGGGTGCCATTTTTCACGATTTAGGAGGATTTGAAAAAACGGTGAAAATATCGGAAAAGCGACGGGCTATAGTCCATCGTCTTGGAGCGCATGCTATAGGGTGCCATTTTTCCCGATTTAGGAGGATTTGAAAAAACGGTGAAAATATCGGAAAAGCGACAGGCTATAGTCCATCGTCTTGGAGCGCATGCTATAGGGTGACATTTGTGACTAGATTTGATCGAATGACTGCCATTGGATTTTTTTGAATTTTCGTTTTTTCATGTCATATGAAAGCAGGGAATCATAGCTTCAAATTGACATATTGGTTGTTCAGTTTGACCCACCAGTTTTGGAGATATGGCTTATAGAAAAATGTCTTGCAGGAGTAGTGGAAAAAAGACCAAGCAGAGAAAATGGACTTCTAAGCTTTAGTTCAGTGATCTGTGACTTTAGGGGGCGCTGTTTTCCCTTCATTTCTCCATTAGTCAACCAGCAGTGTTGCCATGTCTGCTTATTATAATTAGTTGGCCTTGTTTCTAAAGAAAAATAATGCATAGGCCTACTGTACCAATTTTATAATAATTTATAACCTGTTAATAAAAATGTATTTGACAAAAATAAAGTGTAGTTGATTATTTTGGCTTGTTTTTAAAGTGTAGTTGATTATGGAGAGTTGGTAACCAAGTGGACCCTTATTAGATCTTTAACTATCAAGTGTAAAAAGAAACCTTAAAAAGGTCCATTTTGTTTCATTTTACACTCTCAAGATATACATAATTGTTAAACATCTGCATTACTTAATTTACAATAAGTCTACACAATTAGAGAATGTTGTTATCTTGATCGTTTGCCTGTTATCTCTCCTTTTTTAAATAGGCTACTGTATTTATTTGGCCTTTTGTAGTATGAAAAAGGGAAAATAACAGTGGCAGATAAATTAGGCCTATGTAAATGTTCCAGATGAGTACAAATAAAAGAGCTATATGAATGCAATAAATAAAAAAATAAAAAAACAGTAACCAACAGACAACAGGACAGTTTGCTCTCAAACCCTCCCAGCACAAATTGTGCCCTCTTGGCTCTTCTCTTAATTCCTCTGTTTCATTAGCCTGTTATTATTATTATTTGTCTGCAGACCCCCATCTGAAAATAATTTATGCCAGACACAAGATTTGTGTTGTTTGTATGCATGTAGATCGGCTATTTTCGCTTATTTTGGGCTTGTTTTCATATACCGGGTTGCTTATTTCTCTCGCAGAAACTGGCAACCCCGCAATGATAGCCGTTAGCTACATTTAGCTAATATATTGATATCAATCCTGTAAGCTAAAACAAGTACATTATCACGCTATATTACAAATCGATGCGATCTGCGTTATTATGACCTTAATTTTCATGGCAGGTACATTCCAAAGCAACTAATAATAACCACGTTATGGTGACATAATGTTACAATGTTTACAATACATTCATTCGAGTCTTCTTCTTCTGCTATTGGAAATAGGAAGCCATTTCCGCATTTTCCATTGTTGTGGTCAACAGTGTCCCCAGCTGGAACATTAGCATGAATTAGCTTTAGGCGGACCAAAATAAACACACATTTTACAAAATATCGTTGTTAATACTTCTTTCTGTGCTATTTCTGTTAGCCAGTTAGTAAAAGACTAGTATTATCTTCCAAAACGATTGTGTACAAAAAGGCGGATTTTAGCGGAATTTGCATACTTTAGCAGGGAAGCCGTATGTCTAGTTAGCATTGGTTAACCCAATGGTTATAACATTAGACATAGTGACATGTTTAAGCATTTATTTCATATTTATATGTCGATATCAGCTCTGACATTTATTACAGACCTGCTCTAACATGACATGAATAATAATTATAGCTTCAGATTATTTTAGACAGAAAAATAAAAAAGGACAAAGAAAATAGTTTTTCAGCTGTCCTCAAAAATTGCCACCCCCGCGATGGCAGTCCCTATATCGCGTGTGGTCACATTTTTCCCGATTTAGGAGGATTTGAAAAAAGGTGAAAATCACGGAAAAGCGACAGGCTATAGTCCATCGTCTTGGAGCGCATGCTATAGGGTGCCATTTTTCAAGATTTTGGAGGATTTGAAAAAAAGGTGAAAATATCGGAAAAGCGACAGGCTATAGTCCATCGTCTTGGAGCGCATGCTAGAGGGTGCCATTTTTCCCGATTTAGGAGGATTTGAAAAAAAGGTGAAAATCACGGAAAAGCGACAGGCTATAGTCCATCGTCTCAGAGCGCATGCTATAGGGTGCCATTTTTCACGATTTAGGAGGATTTGAAAAAACGGTGAAAATATCGGAAAAGCGACAGGCTATAGTCCATCGTCTTGGAGCGCATGCTATAGGGTGCCATTTTTCCCGATTTTGGAGGATTTGAAAAAAAGGTGAAAATATCGGAAAAGCGACAGGCTATAGTCCATCGTCTTGGAGCGCATGCTAGAGGGTGCCATTTTTCCCGATTTAGGAGGATTTGAAAAAAGGTGAAAATCACGGAAAAGCGACAGGCTATATAGTCCATCGTCTTGGAGCGTATGCTATAGGGTGCCATTTTTCACGATTTCGGAGGATTTGAAAAACATGTGAAAATCCCGGAAAGCAACAGGCTATAGTCCATCGTCTCAGAGCGCATGCTATAGGGTGCCATTTTTCACGATTTAGGAGGATTTGAAAAAAAGGTGAAAATCACGGAAAAGCGACAGGCTATAGTCCATCGTCTCAGAGCGCATGCTATAGGGTGCCATTTTTCACGATTTAGGAGGATTTGAAAAAAAGGTGAAAATATCGGAAAAGCGACAGGCTATAGTCCATCGTCTTGGAGCGCATGCTATAGGGTGCCATTTTTCCCGATTTAGGAGGATTTGAAAAAAAGGTGAAAATCACGGAAAAGCGACAGGCTATAGTCCATCGTCTTGGAGCGCATGCTATAGGGTGCCATTTTTCCCAATTTAGGAGGATTTGAAAAAAAGGTGAAAATCACGGAAAAGCGACAGGCTATAGTCCATCGTCTTGGAGCGCATGCTATAGGGTGCCATTTTTCCCGATTTAGGAGGATTTGAAAAAAAGGTGAAAATCACGGAAAAGCGACAGGCTATAGTCCATCGTCTTGGAGCGCATGCTATAGGGTGCCATTTTTCACGATTTCAGGATTTGAAAAACATGTGAAAATCACGGAAAGTGACAGGCTATAGTCCATCGTCTTGGAGCGCATGCTATAGGGTGCCATTTTTCCCAATTTAGGAGGATTTGAAAAAAAGGTGAAAATCACGGAAAAGCGACAGGCTATAGTCCATCGTAGCCATGCTATAGGGTGCCATTTTTCCCGATTTAGGAGGATTTGAAAAACATGTGAAAATCACGGAAAAGCGACAGGCTATAGTCCATCGTCTTGGAGCGCATGCTATAGGGTGCCATTTTTCCCGATTTTGGAGGATTTGAAAAAAAGGTGAAAATATCGGAAAAGCGACAGGCTATAGTCCATCGTCTTGGAGCGCATATTAGAGGGTGCCATTTTTCCCGATTTAGGAGGATTTGAAAAAAAGGTGAAAATATCGGAGAAGCGACAGGCTATAGTCCATCGTCTTGGAGCGCATGCTATAGGGTGCCATTTTTCCCGATTTTGGAGGATTTGAAAAAAAGGTGAAAATCACGGAAAAGCGACAGGCTATAGTCCATCGTCTTGGAGCGCATGCTATAGGGTGCCATTTTTCCCGATTTAGGAGGATTTGAAAAAAAGGTGAAAATCACGGAAAAGTGACAGGCTATAGTCCATCGTCTTGGAGCGCATGCTATAGGGTGCCATTTTTCACGATTTCGGAGGATTTTAAAAAAAAGGTGAAAATCACGGAAAGCGACAGGCTATAGTCCATCGTCTTGGAGCGCATGCTAGAGGGTGCCATTTTTCCCGATTTAGGAGGATTTGAAAAAAAGGTGAAAATCACGGAAAAGCGACAGGCTATAGTCCATCGTCTTGGAGCGTATGCTATAGGGTGCCATTTTTCACGATTTCGGAGGATTTGAAAAACATGTGAAAATCACGGAAAGCAACAGGCTATAGTCCATCGTCTCAGAGCGCATGCTATAGGGTGCCATTTTTCACGATTTAGGAGGATTTGAAAAAAAGGTGAAAATATCGGAAAAGCTACAGGCTATAGTCCATCGTCTTGGAGCGCATGCTATAGGGTGCCATTTTTCCCGATTTAGGAGGATTTGAAAAAAAGGTGAAAATCACGGAAAAGCGACAGGCTATAGTCCATCGTAGCCATGCTATAGGGTGCCATTTTTCCCGATTTAGGAGGATTTGAAAAAAAGGTGAAAATCACGGAAAAGCGACAGGCTATAGTCCATCGTCTCGGAGCGCATGCTATAGGGTGCCATTTTTCACGATTTCAGGATTTGAAAAAAAGGTGAAAATCACGGAAAAGTGACAGGCTATAGTCCATCGTCTTGGAGCGCATGCTATAGGGTGCCATTTTTCCCGATTTAGGAGGATTTGAAAAAAAGGTGAAAATCACGGAAAAGCGACAGGCTATAGTCCATCGTCTTGGAGCGCATGCTATAGAGTGCCATTTTTCACGATTTCGGAGGATTTGAAAAACATGTGAAAATATCGGAAAAGCGACAGGCTATATAGTCCATCGTCTTGGAGCGCATGCTATAGGGTGGCATTTTTCCCGATTTAGGAGGATTTGGAAAAAAAAGTGAAAATCACGGAAAGCGACAGGCTATAGTCCATCGTCTTGGAGCGCATGCTATAGGGTGCCATTTTTCACGATTTCGGAGGATTTGAAAAACATGTGAAAATCACGGAAAGCGACAGGCTATAGTCCATCATCTCAGAGCGCATGCTATAGGGTGCCATTTTTCACGATTTAGGAGGATTTGAAAAAAAGGTGAAAATATCGGAAAAGCGACAGGCTATATATAGTCCATCGTCTTGGAGCGCATGCTATAGGGTGCCATTTTTACCGATTTAGGAGGATTTGAAAAAAAGGTGAAAATATCGGAAAAGCGACAGGCTATATAGTCCATCGTCTTGGAGCGCATGCTATAGGGTGCCATTTTTCCCGATTTAGGAGGATTTGAAAAAAAGGTGAAAATCACGGAAAAGCGACAGGCTATAGTCCATCGTCTCAGAGCGCATGCTATAGGGTGCCATTTTTCACGATTTAGGAGGATTTGAAAAAACGGTGAAAATATCGGAAAAGCGACGGGCTATAGTCCATCGTCTTGGAGCGCATGCTATAGGGTGCCATTTTTCCCGATTTAGGAGGATTTGAAAAAACGGTGAAAATATCGGAAAAGCGACAGGCTATAGTCCATCGTCTTGGAGCGCATGCTATAGGGTGACATTTGTGACTAGATTTGATCGAATGACTGCCATTGGATTTTTTTGAATTTTCGTTTTTTCATGTCATATGAAAGCAGGGAATCATAGCTTCAAATTGACATATTGGTTGTTCAGTTTGACCCACCAGTTTTGGAGATATGGCTTATAGAAAAATGTCTTGCAGGAGTAGTGGAAAAAAGACCAAGCAGAGAAAATGGACTTCTAAGCTTTAGTTCAGTGATCTGTGACTTTAGGGGGCGCTGTTTTCCCTTCATTTCTCCATTAGTCAACCAGCAGTGTTGCCATGTCTGCTTATTATAATTAGTTGGCCTTGTTTCTAAAGAAAAATAATGCATAGGCCTACTGTACCAATTTTATAATAATTTATAACCTGTTAATAAAAATGTATTTGACAAAAATAAAGTGTAGTTGATTATTTTGGCTTGTTTTTAAAGTGTAGTTGATTATGGAGAGTTGGTAACCAAGTGGACCCTTATTAGATCTTTAACTATCAAGTGTAAAAAGAAACCTTAAAAAGGTCCATTTTGTTTCATTTTACACTCTCAAGATATACATAATTGTTAAACATCTGCATTACTTAATTTACAATAAGTCTACACAATTAGAGAATGTTGTTATCTTGATCGTTTGCCTGTTATCTCTCCTTTTTTAAATAGGCTACTGTATTTATTTGGCCTTTTGTAGTATGAAAAAGGGAAAATAACAGTGGCAGATAAATTAGGCCTATGTAAATGTTCCAGATGAGTACAAATAAAAGAGCTATATGAATGCAATAAATAAAAAAAATAAAAAAACAGTAACCAACAGACAACAGGACAGTTTGCTCTCAAACCCTCCCAGCACAAATTGTGCCCTCTTGGCTCTTCTCTTAATTCCTCTGTTTCATTAGCCTGTTATTATTATTATTTGTCTGCAGACCCCCATCTGAAAATAATTTATGCCAGACACAAGATTTGTGTTGTTTGTATGCATGTAGATCGGCTATTTTCGCTTATTTTGGGCTTGTTTTCATATACCGGGTTGCTTATTTCTCTCGCAGAAACTGGCAACCCCGCAATGATAGCCGTTAGCTACATTTAGCTAATATATTGATATCAATCCTGTAAGCTAAAACAAGTACATTATCACGCTATATTACATATCGATGCGATCTGCGTTATTATGACCTTAATTTTCATGGCAGGTACATTCCAAAGCAACTAATAATAACCACGTTATGGTGACATAATGTTACAATGTTTACAATACATTCATTCGAGTCTTCTTCTTCTGCTATTGGAAATAGGAAGCCATTTCCGCATTTTCCATTGTTGTGGTCAACAGTGCCCCCAGCTGGAACATTAGCATGAATTAGCTTTAGGCGGACCAAAATAAACACACATTTTACAAAATATCGTTGTTAATATTTCTTTCTGTGCTATTTCTGTTAGCCAGTTATTAAAAGACTAGTATTATCTTCCAAAACGATTGTGTACAAAAAGGCGGATTTTAGCGGAATTTGCATACTTTAGCAGGGAAGCCGTATGTCTAGTTAGCATTGGTTAACCCAATGGTTATAACATTAGACATAGTGACATGTTTAAGCATTTATTTCATATTTATATGTCGATATCAGCTCTGACATTTATTACAGACCTGCTCTAACATGACATGAATAATAATTATAGCTTCAGATTATTTTAGACAGAAAAATAAAAAAGGACAAAGAAAATAGTTTTTCAGCTGTCCTCAACAATTGCCACCCCCGCGATGGCAGTCCCTATATCGCGTGTGGTCACATTTTTCCCGATTTAGGAGGATTTGAAAAAAAGGTGAAAATCACGGAAAAGCGACAGGCTATAGTCCATCGTCTTGGAGCGCATGCTATAGGGTGCCATTTTTCACGATTTAGGAGGATTTGAAAAAACGGTGAAAATATCGGAAAAGCGACAGGCTATAGTCCATCGTCTTGGAGCGCATGCTAGAGGGTGCCATTTTTCCCGATTTTGGAGGATTTGAAAAAAAGGTGAAAATATCGGAAAAGCGACAGGCTATAGTCCATCGTCTTGGAGCGCATGCTAGAGGGTGCCATTTTTCCCGATTTAGGAGGATTTGAAAAAAGGTGAAAATCACGGAAAAGCGACAGGCTATATAGTCCATCGTCTTGGAGCGTATGCTATAGGGTGGCATTTTTCACGATTTCGGAGGATTTGAAAAACATGTGAAAATCCCGGAAAGCAACAGGCTATAGTCCATCGTCTCAGAGCGCATGCTATAGGGTGCCATTTTTCACGATTTAGGAGGATTTGAAAAAAAGGTGAAAATATCGGAAAAGCGACAGGCTATAGTCCATCGTCTTGGAGCGCATGCTATAGGGTGCCATTTTTCCCGATTTTGGAGGATTTGAAAAAAAGGTGAAAATATCGGAAAAGCGACAGGCTATAGTCCATCGTCTTGGAGCGCATGCTAGAGGGTGCCATTTTTCCCGATTTAGGAGGATTTGAAAAAAAGGTGAAAATCACGGAATAGCGACAGGCTATAGTCCATCGTCTTGGAGCGTATGCTATAGGGTGCCATTTTTCACGATTTCGGAGGATTTGAAAAACATGTGAAAATCACGGAAAGCAACAGGCTATAGTCCATCGTCTCAGAGCGCATGCTATAGGGTGCCATTTTTCCCGATTTAGGAGGATTTGAAAAAAAGGTGAAAATCACGGAAAAGCGACAGGCTATAGTCCATCGTAGCCATGCTATAGGGTGCCATTTTTCCCGATTTAGGAGGATTTGAAAAAAAGGTGAAAATCACGGAAAAGCGACAGGCTATAGTCCATCGTCTCAGAGCGCATGCTATAGGGTGCCATTTTTCACGATTTAGGAGGATTTGAAAAAACTGTGAAAATATCGGAAAAGCGACAGGCTATAGTCCATCGTCTTGGAGCGCATGCTATAGGGTGCCATTTTTCCCGATTTAGGAGGATTTGAAAAAAAGGTGAAAATATCGGAAAAGCGACAGGCTATAGTCCATCGTCTTGGAGCGCATGCTATAGGGTGACATTTGTGACTAGATTTGATCGAACGACTGCCATTGGATTTTTTTGAATTTTCGTTTTTTCATGTCATATGAAAGCAGGGAATCATAGCTTCAAATTGACATATTGGTTGTTCAGTTTGACCCACCAGTTTTGGAGATATGGCTTATAGAAAAATGTCTTGCAGGAGTAGTGGAAAAAAGACCAAGCAGAGAAAATGGACTTCTAAGCTTTAGTTCAGTGATCTGTGACTTTAGGGGGCGCTGTTTTCCCTTCATTTCTCCATTAGTCAACCAGCAGTGTTGCCATGTCTGCTTATTATAATTAGTTGGCCTTGTTTCTAAAGAAAAATAATGCATAGGCCTACTGTACCAATTTTATAATAATTTATAACCTGTTAATAAAAATGTATTTGACAAAAATAAAGTGTAGTTGATTATTTGGGCTTGTTTTTAAAGTGTAGTTGATTATGGAGAGTTGGTAACCAAGTGGACCCTTATTAGATCTTTAACTATCAAGTGTAAAAATAAACCTTAAAAAGGTCCATTTTGTTTCATTTTACACTCTCAAGATATACATAATTGTTAAACATCTGCATTACTTAATTTACAATAAGTCTACACAATTAGAGAATGTTGTTATCTTGATCGTTTGCCTGTTATCTCTCCTTTTTTAAATAGGCTACTGTATTTATTTGGCCTTTTGTAGTATGAAAAAGGGAAAATAACAGTGGCAGATAAATTAGGCCTATGTAAATGTTCCAGATGAGTACAAATAAAAGAGCTATATGAATGCAATAAATAAAAAAATAAAAAAACAGTAACCAACAGACAACAGGACAGTTTGCTCTCAAACCCTCCCAGCACAAATTGTGCCCTCTTGGCTCTTCTCTTAATTCCTCTGTTTCATTAGCCTGTTATTATTATTACTTGTCTGCAGACCCCCATCTGAAAATAATTTATGCCAGACACAAGATTTGTGTTGTTTGTATGCATGTAGATCGGCTATTTTCGCTTATTTTGGGCTTGTTTTCATATACCGGGTTGCTTATTTCTCTCGCAGAAACTGGCAACCCCGCAATGATAGCCGTTAGCTACATTTAGCTAATATATTGATATCAATCCTGTAAGCTAAAACAAGTACATTATCACGCTATATTACAAATCGATGCGATCTGCGTTATTATGACCTTAATTTTCATGGCAGGTACATTCCAAAGCAACTAATAATAACCACGTTATGGTGACATAATGTTACAATGTTTACAATACATTCATTCGAGTCTTCTTCTTCTGCTATTGGAAATAGGAAGCCATTTCCGCATTTTCCATTGTTGTGGTCAACAGTGCCCCCA
The DNA here is from genome assembly GCF_951216825.1 of Electrona antarctica. Classification (NCBI taxonomy): domain Eukaryota; kingdom Metazoa; phylum Chordata; class Actinopteri; order Myctophiformes; family Myctophidae; genus Electrona; species Electrona antarctica. The sequence continues at coordinate 518,652 of NW_027637549.1, forward strand.
GCTGGAACATTAGCATGAATTAGCTTTAGGCGGACCAAAATAAACACACATTTTACAAAATATCGTTGTTAATACTTCTTTCTGTGCTATTTCTGTTAGCCAGTTAGTAAAAGACTAGTATTATCTTCCAAAACGATTGTGTACAAAAAGGCGGATTTTAGCGGAATTTGCATACTTTAGCAGGGAAGCCGTATGTCTAGTTAGCATTGGTTAACCCAATGGTTATAACATTAGACATAGTGACATGTTTAAGCATTTATTTCATATTTATATGTCGATATCAGCTCTGACATTTATTACAGACCTGCTCTAACATGACATGAATAATAATTATAGCTTCAGATTATTTTAGACAGAAAAATAAAAAAGGACAAAGAAAATAGTTTTTCAGCTGTCCTCAAAAATTGCCACCCCCGCGATGGCAGTCCCTATATCGCGTGTGGTCACATTTTTCCCGATTTAGGAGGATTTGAAAAAAGGTGAAAATCACGGAAAAGCGACAGGCTATAGTCCATCGTCTTGGAGCGCATGCTATAGGGTGCCATTTTTCAAGATTTTGGAGGATTTGAAAAAAAGGTGAAAATATCGGAAAAGCGACAGGCTATAGTCCATCGTCTTGGAGCGCATGCTAGAGGGTGCCATTTTTCCCGATTTAGGAGGATTTGAAAAAAAGGTGAAAATCACGGAAAAGCGACAGGCTATAGTCCATCGTCTCAGAGCGCATGCTATAGGGTGCCATTTTTCACGATTTAGGAGGATTTGAAAAAACGGTGAAAATATCGGAAAAGCGACAGGCTATAGTCCATCGTCTTGGAGCGCATGCTATAGGGTGCCATTTTTCCCGATTTTGGAGGATTTGAAAAAAAGGTGAAAATATCGGAAAAGCGACAGGCTATAGTCCATCGTCTTGGAGCGCATGCTAGAGGGTGCCATTTTTCCCGATTTAGGAGGATTTGAAAAAAGGTGAAAATCACGGAAAAGCGACAGGCTATATAGTCCATCGTCTTGGAGCGTATGCTATAGGGTGCCATTTTTCACGATTTCGGAGGATTTGAAAAACATGTGAAAATCCCGGAAAGCAACAGGCTATAGTCCATCGTCTCAGAGCGCATGCTATAGGGTGCCATTTTTCACGATTTAGGAGGATTTGAAAAAAAGGTGAAAATCACGGAAAAGCGACAGGCTATAGTCCATCGTCTCAGAGCGCATGCTATAGGGTGCCATTTTTCACGATTTAGGAGGATTTGAAAAAAAGGTGAAAATATCGGAAAAGCGACAGGCTATAGTCCATCGTCTTGGAGCGCATGCTATAGGGTGCCATTTTTCCCGATTTAGGAGGATTTGAAAAAAAGGTGAAAATCACGGAAAAGCGACAGGCTATAGTCCATCGTCTTGGAGCGCATGCTATAGGGTGCCATTTTTCCCAATTTAGGAGGATTTGAAAAAAAGGTGAAAATCACGGAAAAGCGACAGGCTATAGTCCATCGTCTTGGAGCGCATGCTATAGGGTGCCATTTTTCCCGATTTAGGAGGATTTGAAAAAAAGGTGAAAATCACGGAAAAGCGACAGGCTATAGTCCATCGTCTTGGAGCGCATGCTATAGGGTGCCATTTTTCACGATTTCAGGATTTGAAAAACATGTGAAAATCACGGAAAGTGACAGGCTATAGTCCATCGTCTTGGAGCGCATGCTATAGGGTGCCATTTTTCCCAATTTAGGAGGATTTGAAAAAAAGGTGAAAATCACGGAAAAGCGACAGGCTATAGTCCATCGTAGCCATGCTATAGGGTGCCATTTTTCCCGATTTAGGAGGATTTGAAAAACATGTGAAAATCACGGAAAAGCGACAGGCTATAGTCCATCGTCTTGGAGCGCATGCTATAGGGTGCCATTTTTCCCGATTTTGGAGGATTTGAAAAAAAGGTGAAAATATCGGAAAAGCGACAGGCTATAGTCCATCGTCTTGGAGCGCATATTAGAGGGTGCCATTTTTCCCGATTTAGGAGGATTTGAAAAAAAGGTGAAAATATCGGAGAAGCGACAGGCTATAGTCCATCGTCTTGGAGCGCATGCTATAGGGTGCCATTTTTCCCGATTTTGGAGGATTTGAAAAAAAGGTGAAAATCACGGAAAAGCGACAGGCTATAGTCCATCGTCTTGGAGCGCATGCTATAGGGTGCCATTTTTCCCGATTTAGGAGGATTTGAAAAAAAGGTGAAAATCACGGAAAAGTGACAGGCTATAGTCCATCGTCTTGGAGCGCATGCTATAGGGTGCCATTTTTCACGATTTCGGAGGATTTAAAAAAAAAGGTGAAAATCACGGAAAGCGACAGGCTATAGTCCATCGTCTTGGAGCGCATGCTAGAGGGTGCCATTTTTCCCGATTTAGGAGGATTTGAAAAAAAGGTGAAAATCACGGAAAAGCGACAGGCTATAGTCCATCGTCTTGGAGCGTATGCTATAGGGTGCCATTTTTCACGATTTCGGAGGATTTGAAAAACATGTGAAAATCACGGAAAGCAACAGGCTATAGTCCATCGTCTCAGAGCGCATGCTATAGGGTGCCATTTTTCACGATTTAGGAGGATTTGAAAAAAAGGTGAAAATATCGGAAAAGCTACAGGCTATAGTCCATCGTCTTGGAGCGCATGCTATAGGGTGCCATTTTTCCCGATTTAGGAGGATTTGAAAAAAAGGTGAAAATCACGGAAAAGCGACAGGCTATAGTCCATCGTAGCCATGCTATAGGGTGCCATTTTTCCCGATTTAGGAGGATTTGAAAAAAAGGTGAAAATCACGGAAAAGCGACAGGCTATAGTCCATCGTCTCGGAGCGCATGCTATAGGGTGCCATTTTTCACGATTTCAGGATTTGAAAAAAAGGTGAAAATCACGGAAAAGTGACAGGCTATAGTCCATCGTCTTGGAGCGCATGCTATAGGGTGCCATTTTTCCCGATTTAGGAGGATTTGAAAAAAAGGTGAAAATCACGGAAAAGCGACAGGCTATAGTCCATCGTCTTGGAGCGCATGCTATAGAGTGCCATTTTTCACGATTTCGGAGGATTTGAAAAACATGTGAAAATATCGGAAAAGCGACAGGCTATATAGTCCATCGTCTTGGAGCGCATGCTATAGGGTGGCATTTTTCCCGATTTAGGAGGATTTGGAAAAAAAAGTGAAAATCACGGAAAGCGACAGGCTATAGTCCATCGTCTTGGAGCGCATGCTATAGGGTGCCATTTTTCACGATTTCGGAGGATTTGAAAAACATGTGAAAATCACGGAAAGCGACAGGCTATAGTCCATCATCTCAGAGCGCATGCTATAGGGTGCCATTTTTCACGATTTAGGAGGATTTGAAAAAAAGGTGAAAATATAGGAAAAGCGACAGGCTATATATAGTCCATCGTCTTGGAGCGCATGCTATAGGGTGCCATTTTTACCGATTTAGGAGGATTTGAAAAAAAGGTGAAAATATCGGAAAAGCGACAGGCTATATAGTCCATCGTCTTGGAGCGCATGCTATAGGGTGCCATTTTTCCCGATTTAGGAGGATTTGAAAAAAAGGTGAAAATCACGGAAAAGCGACAGGCTATAGTCCATCGTCTCAGAGCGCATGCTATAGGGTGCCATTTTTCACGATTTAGGAGGATTTGAAAAAACGGTGAAAATATCGGAAAAGCGACGGGCTATAGTCCATCGTCTTGGAGCGCATGCTATAGGGTGCCATTTTTCCCGATTTAGGAGGATTTGAAAAAACGGTGAAAATATCGGAAAAGCGACAGGCTATAGTCCATCGTCTTGGAGCGCATGCTATAGGGTGACATTTGTGACTAGATTTGATCGAATGACTGCCATTGGATTTTTTTGAATTTTCGTTTTTTCATGTCATATGAAAGCAGGGAATCATAGCTTCAAATTGACATATTGGTTGTTCAGTTTGACCCACCAGTTTTGGAGATATGGCTTATAGAAAAATGTCTTGCAGGAGTAGTGGAAAAAAGACCAAGCAGAGAAAATGGACTTCTAAGCTTTAGTTCAGTGATCTGTGACTTTAGGGGGCGCTGTTTTCCCTTCATTTCTCCATTAGTCAACCAGCAGTGTTGCCATGTCTGCTTATTATAATTAGTTGGCCTTGTTTCTAAAGAAAAATAATGCATAGGCCTACTGTACCAATTTTATAATAATTTATAACCTGTTAATAAAAATGTATTTGACAAAAATAAAGTGTAGTTGATTATTTTGGCTTGTTTTTAAAGTGTAGTTGATTATGGAGAGTTGGTAACCAAGTGGACCCTTATTAGATCTTTAACTATCAAGTGTAAAAAGAAACCTTAAAAAGGTCCATTTTGTTTCATTTTACACTCTCAAGATATACATAATTGTTAAACATCTGCATTACTTAATTTACAATAAGTCTACACAATTAGAGAATGTTGTTATCTTGATCGTTTGCCTGTTATCTCTCCTTTTTTAAATAGGCTACTGTATTTATTTGGCCTTTTGTAGTATGAAAAAGGGAAAATAACAGTGGCAGATAAATTAGGCCTATGTAAATGTTCCAGATGAGTACAAATAAAAGAGCTATATGAATGCAATAAATAAAAAAAATAAAAAAACAGTAACCAACAGACAACAGGACAGTTTGCTCTCAAACCCTCCCAGCACAAATTGTGCCCTCTTGGCTCTTCTCTTAATTCCTCTGTTTCATTAGCCTGTTATTATTATTATTTGTCTGCAGACCCCCATCTGAAAATAATTTATGCCAGACACAAGATTTGTGTTGTTTGTATGCATGTAGATCGGCTATTTTCGCTTATTTTGGGCTTGTTTTCATATACCGGGTTGCTTATTTCTCTCGCAGAAACTGGCAACCCCGCAATGATAGCCGTTAGCTACATTTAGCTAATATATTGATATCAATCCTGTAAGCTAAAACAAGTACATTATCACGCTATATTACATATCGATGCGATCTGCGTTATTATGACCTTAATTTTCATGGCAGGTACATTCCAAAGCAACTAATAATAACCACGTTATGGTGACATAATGTTACAATGTTTACAATACATTCATTCGAGTCTTCTTCTTCTGCTATTGGAAATAGGAAGCCATTTCCGCATTTTCCATTGTTGTGGTCAACAGTGCCCCCAGCTGGAACATTAGCATGAATTAGCTTTAGGCGGACCAAAATAAACACACATTTTACAAAATATCGTTGTTAATATTTCTTTCTGTGCTATTTCTGTTAGCCAGTTATTAAAAGACTAGTATTATCTTCCAAAACGATTGTGTACAAAAAGGCGGATTTTAGCGGAATTTGCATACTTTAGCAGGGAAGCCGTATGTCTAGTTAGCATTGGTTAACCCAATGGTTATAACATTAGACATAGTGACATGTTTAAGCATTTATTTCATATTTATATGTCGATATCAGCTCTGACATTTATTACAGACCTGCTCTAACATGACATGAATAATAATTATAGCTTCAGATTATTTTAGACAGAAAAATAAAAAAGGACAAAGAAAATAGTTTTTCAGCTGTCCTCAACAATTGCCACCCCCGCGATGGCAGTCCCTATATCGCGTGTGGTCACATTTTTCCCGATTTAGGAGGATTTGAAAAAAAGGTGAAAATCACGGAAAAGCGACAGGCTATAGTCCATCGTCTTGGAGCGCATGCTATAGGGTGCCATTTTTCACGATTTAGGAGGATTTGAAAAAACGGTGAAAATATCGGAAAAGCGACAGGCTATAGTCCATCGTCTTGGAGCGCATGCTAGAGGGTGCCATTTTTCCCGATTTTGGAGGATTTGAAAAAAAGGTGAAAATATCGGAAAAGCGACAGGCTATAGTCCATCGTCTTGGAGCGCATGCTAGAGGGTGCCATTTTTCCCGATTTAGGAGGATTTGAAAAAAGGTGAAAATCACGGAAAAGCGACAGGCTATATAGTCCATCGTCTTGGAGCGTATGCTATAGGGTGGCATTTTTCACGATTTCGGAGGATTTGAAAAACATGTGAAAATCCCGGAAAGCAACAGGCTATAGTCCATCGTCTCAGAGCGCATGCTATAGGGTGCCATTTTTCACGATTTAGGAGGATTTGAAAAAAAGGTGAAAATATCGGAAAAGCGACAGGCTATAGTCCATCGTCTTGGAGCGCATGCTATAGGGTGCCATTTTTCCCGATTTTGGAGGATTTGAAAAAAAGGTGAAAATATCGGAAAAGCGACAGGCTATAGTCCATCGTCTTGGAGCGCATGCTAGAGGGTGCCATTTTTCCCGATTTAGGAGGATTTGAAAAAAAGGTGAAAATCACGGAATAGCGACAGGCTATAGTCCATCGTCTTGGAGCGTATGCTATAGGGTGCCATTTTTCACGATTTCGGAGGATTTGAAAAACATGTGAAAATCACGGAAAGCAACAGGCTATAGTCCATCGTCTCAGAGCGCATGCTATAGGGTGCCATTTTTCCCGATTTAGGAGGATTTGAAAAAAAGGTGAAAATCACGGAAAAGCGACAGGCTATAGTCCATCGTAGCCATGCTATAGGGTGCCATTTTTCCCGATTTAGGAGGATTTGAAAAAAAGGTGAAAATCACGGAAAAGCGACAGGCTATAGTCCATCGTCTCAGAGCGCATGCTATAGGGTGCCATTTTTCACGATTTAGGAGGATTTGAAAAAACTGTGAAAATATCGGAAAAGCGACAGGCTATAGTCCATCGTCTTGGAGCGCATGCTATAGGGTGCCATTTTTCCCGATTTAGGAGGATTTGAAAAAAAGGTGAAAATATCGGAAAAGCGACAGGCTATAGTCCATCGTCTTGGAGCGCATGCTATAGGGTGACATTTGTGACTAGATTTGATCGAACGACTGCCATTGGATTTTTTTGAATTTTCGTTTTTTCATGTCATATGAAAGCAGGGAATCATAGCTTCAAATTGACATATTGGTTGTTCAGTTTGACCCACCAGTTTTGGAGATATGGCTTATAGAAAAATGTCTTGCAGGAGTAGTGGAAAAAAGACCAAGCAGAGAAAATGGACTTCTAAGCTTTAGTTCAGTGATCTGTGACTTTAGGGGGCGCTGTTTTCCCTTCATTTCTCCATTAGTCAACCAGCAGTGTTGCCATGTCTGCTTATTATAATTAGTTGGCCTTGTTTCTAAAGAAAAATAATGCATAGGCCTACTGTACCAATTTTATAATAATTTATAACCTGTTAATAAAAATGTATTTGACAAAAATAAAGTGTAGTTGATTATTTGGGCTTGTTTTTAAAGTGTAGTTGATTATGGAGAGTTGGTAACCAAGTGGACCCTTATTAGATCTTTAACTATCAAGTGTAAAAATAAACCTTAAAAAGGTCCATTTTGTTTCATTTTACACTCTCAAGATATACATAATTGTTAAACATCTGCATTACTTAATTTACAATAAGTCTACACAATTAGAGAATGTTGTTATCTTGATCGTTTGCCTGTTATCTCTCCTTTTTTAAATAGGCTACTGTATTTGGCCTTTTGTAGTATGAAAAAGGGAAAATAACAGTGGCAGATAAATTAGGCCTATGTAAATGTTCCAGATGAGTACAAATAAAAGAGCTATATGAATGCAATAAATAAAAAAATAAAAAAACAGTAACCAACAGACAACAGGACAGTTTGCTCTCAAACCCTCCCAGCACAAATTGTGCCCTCTTGGCTCTTCTCTTAATTCCTCTGTTTCATTAGCCTGTTATTATTATTATTTGTCTGCAGACCCCCATCTGAAAATAATTTATGCCAGACACAAGATTTGTGTTGTTTGTATGCATGTAGATCGGCTATTTTCGCTTATTTTGGGCTTGTTTTCATATACCGGGTTGCTTATTTCTCTCGCAGAAACTGGCAACCCCGCAATGATAGCCGTTAGCTACATTTAGCTAATATATTGATATCAATCCTGTAAGCTAAAACAAGTACATTATCACGCTATATTACAAATCGATGCGATCTGCGTTATTATGACCTTAATTTTCATGGCAGGTACATTCCAAAGCAACTAATAATAACCACGTTATGGTGACATAATGTTACAATGTTTACAATACATTCATTCGAGTCTTCTTCTTCTGCTATTGGAAATAGGAAGCCATTTCCGCATTTTCCATTGTTGTGGTCAACAGTGCCCCCAGCTGGAACATTAGCATGAATTAGCTTTAGGCGGACCAAAATAAACACACATTTTACAAAATATCGTTGTTAATACTTCTTTCTGTGCTATTTCTGTTAGCCAGTTAGTAAAAGACTAGTATTATCTTCCAAAACGATTGTGTACAAAAAGGCGGATTTTAGCGGAATTTGCATACTTTAGCAGGGAAGCCGTATGTCTAGTTAGCATTGGTTAACCCAATGGTTATAACATTAGACATAGTGACATGTTTAAGCATTTATTTCATATTTATATGTCGATATCAGCTCTGACATTTATTACAGACCTGCTCTAACATGACATGAATAATAATTATAGCTTCAGATTATTTTAGACAGAAAAATAAAAAAGGACAAAGAAAATAGTTTTTCAGCTGTCCTCAAAAATTGCCACCCCCGCGATGGCAGTCCCTATATCGCGTGTGGTCACATTTTTCCCGATTTAGGAGGATTTGAAAAAAGGTGAAAATCACGGAAAAGCGACAGGCTATAGTCCATCGTCTTGGAGCGCATGCTATAGGGTGCCATTTTTCAAGATTTTGGAGGATTTGAAAAAAAGGTGAAAATATCGGAAAAGCGACAGGCTATAGTCCATCGTCTTGGAGCGCATGCTAGAGGGTGCCATTTTTCCCGATTTAGGAGGATTTGAAAAAAAGGTGAAAATCACGGAAAAGCGACAGGCTATAGTCCATCGTCTCAGAGCGCATGCTATAGGGTGCCATTTTTCACGATTTAGGAGGATTTGAAAAAACGGTGAAAATATCGGAAAAGCGACAGGCTATAGTCCATCGTCTTGGAGCGCATGCTATAGGGTGCCATTTTTCCCGATTTTGGAGGATTTGAAAAAAAGGTGAAAATATCGGAAAAGCGACAGGCTATAGTCCATCGTCTTGGAGCGCATGCTAGAGGGTGCCATTTTTCCCGATTTAGGAGGATTTGAAAAAAGGTGAAAATCACGGAAAAGCGACAGGCTATATAGTCCATCGTCTTGGAGCGTATGCTATAGGGTGCCATTTTTCACGATTTCGGAGGATTTGAAAAACATGTGAAAATCCCGGAAAGCAACAGGCTATAGTCCATCGTCTCAGAGCGCATGCTATAGGGTGCCATTTTTCACGATTTAGGAGGATTTGAAAAAAAGGTGAAAATCACGGAAAAGCGACAGGCTATAGTCCATCGTCTCAGAGCGCATGCTATAGGGTGCCATTTTTCACGATTTAGGAGGATTTGAAAAAAAGGTGAAAATATCGGAAAAGCGACAGGCTATAGTCCATCGTCTTGGAGCGCATGCTATAGGGTGCCATTTTTCCCGATTTAGGAGGATTTGAAAAAAAGGTGAAAATCACGGAAAAGCGACAGGCTATAGTCCATCGTCTTGGAGCGCATGCTATAGGGTGCCATTTTTCCCAATTTAGGAGGATTTGAAAAAAAGGTGAAAATCACGGAAAAGCGACAGGCTATAGTCCATCGTCTTGGAGCGCATGCTATAGGGTGCCATTTTTCCCGATTTAGGAGGATTTGAAAAAAAGGTGAAAATCACGGAAAAGCGACAGGCTATAGTCCATCGTCTTGGAGCGCATGCTATAGGGTGCCATTTTTCACGATTTCAGGATTTGAAAAACATGTGAAAATCACGGAAAGTGACAGGCTATAGTCCATCGTCTTGGAGCGCATGCTATAGGGTGCCATTTTTCCCAATTTAGGAGGATTTGAAAAAAAGGTGAAAATCACGGAAAAGCGACAGGCTATAGTCCATCGTAGCCATGCTATAGGGTGCTATTTTTCCCGATTTAGGAGGATTTGAAAAACATGTGAAAATCACGGAAAAGCGACAGGCTATAGTCCATCGTCTTGGAGCGCATGCTATAGGGTGCCATTTTTCCCGATTTTGGAGGATTTGAAAAAAAGGTGAAAATATCGGAAAAGCGACAGGCTATAGTCCATCGTCTTGGAGCGCATATTAGAGGGTGCCATTTTTCCCGATTTAGGAGGATTTGAAAAAAAGGTGAAAATATCGGAGAAGCGACAGGCTATAGTCCATCGTCTTGGAGCGCATGCTATAGGGTGCCATTTTTCCCGATTTTGGAGGATTTGAAAAAAAGGTGAAAATCACGGAAAAGCGACAGGCTATAGTCCATCGTCTTGGAGCGCATGCTATAGGGTGCCATTTTTCCCGATTTAGGAGGATTTGAAAAAAAGGTGAAAATCACGGAAAAGTGACAGGCTATAGTCCATCGTCTTGGAGCGCATGCTATAGGGTGCCATTTTTCACGATTTCGGAGGATTTAAAAAAAAAGGTGAAAATCACGGAAAGCGACAGGCTATAGTCCATCGTCTTGGAGCGCATGCTAGAGGGTGCCATTTTTCCCGATTTAGGAGGATTTGAAAAAAAGGTGAAAATCACGGAAAAGCGACAGGCTATAGTCCATCGTCTTGGAGCGTATGCTATAGGGTGCCATTTTTCACGATTTCGGAGGATTTGAAAAACATGTGAAAATCACGGAAAGCAACAGGCTATAGTCCATCGTCTCAGAGCGCATGCTATAGGGTGCCATTTTTCACGATTTAGGAGGATTTGAAAAAAAGGTGAAAATATCGGAAAAGCTACAGGCTATAGTCCATCGTCTTGGAGCGCATGCTATAGGGTGCCATTTTTCCCGATTTAGGAGGATTTGAAAAAAAGGTGAAAATCACGGAAAAGCGACAGGCTATAGTCCATCGTAGCCATGCTATAGGGTGCCATTTTTCCCGATTTAGGAGGATTTGAAAAAAAGGTGAAAATCACGGAAAAGCGACAGGCTATAGTCCATCGTCTCGGAGCGCATGCTATAGGGTGCCATTTTTCACGATTTCAGGATTTGAAAAAAAGGTGAAAATCACGGAAAAGTGACAGGCTATAGTCCATCGTCTTGGAGCGCATGCTATAGGGTGCCATTTTTCCCGATTTAGGAGGATTTGAAAAAAAGGTGAAAATCACGGAAAAGCGACAGGCTATAGTCCATCGTCTTGGAGCGCATGCTATAGAGTGCCATTTTTCACGATTTCGGAGGATTTGAAAAACATGTGAAAATATCGGAAAAGCGACAGGCTATATAGTCCATCGTCTTGGAGCGCATGCTATAGGGTGGCATTTTTCCCGATTTAGGAGGATTTGGAAAAAAAAGTGAAAATCACGGAAAGCGACAGGCTATAGTCCATCGTCTTGGAGCGCATGCTATAGGGTGCCATTTTTCACGATTTCGGAGGATTTGAAAAACATGTGAAAATCACGGAAAGCGACAGGCTATAGTCCATCATCTCAGAGCGCATGCTATAGGGTGCCATTTTTCACGATTTAGGAGGATTTGAAAAAAAGGTGAAAATATCGGAAAAGCGACAGGCTATATATAGTCCATCGTCTTGGAGCGCATGCTATAGGGTGCCATTTTTACCGATTTAGGAGGATTTGAAAAAAAGGTGAAAATATCGGAAAAGCGACAGGCTATATAGTCCATCGTCTTGGAGCGCATGCTATAGGGTGCCATTTTTCCCGATTTAGGAGGATTTGAAAAAAAGGTGAAAATCACGGAAAAGCGACAGGCTATAGTCCATCGTCTCAGAGCGCATGCTATAGGGTGCCATTTTTCACGATTTAGGAGGATTTGAAAAAACGGTGAAAATATCGGAAAAGCGACGGGCTATAGTCCATCGTCTTGGAGCGCATGCTATAGGGTGCCATTTTTCCCGATTTAGGAGGATTTGAAAAAACGGTGAAAATATCGGAAAAGCGACAGGCTATAGTCCATCGTCTTGGAGCGCATGCTATAGGGTGACATTTGTGACTAGATTTGATCGAATGACTGCCATTGGATTTTTTTGAATTTTCGTTTTTTCATGTCATATGAAAGCAGGGAATCATAGCTTCAAATTGACATATTGGTTGTTCAGTTTGACCCACCAGTTTTGGAGATATGGCTTATAGAAAAATGTCTTGCAGGAGTAGTGGAAAAAAGACCAAGCAGAGAAAATGGACTTCTAAGCTTTAGTTCAGTGATCTGTGACTTTAGGGGGCGCTGTTTTCCCTTCATTTCTCCATTAGTCAACCAGCAGTGTTGCCATGTCTGCTTATTATAATTAGTTGGCCTTGTTTCTAAAGAAAAATAATGCATAGGCCTACTGTACCAATTTTATAATAATTTATAACCTGTTAATAAAAATGTATTTGACAAAAATAAAGTGTAGTTGATTATTTTGGCTTGTTTTTAAAGTGTAGTTGATTATGGAGAGTTGGTAACCAAGTGGACCCTTATTAGATCTTTAACTATCAAGTGTAAAAAGAAACCTTAAAAAGGTCCATTTTGTTTCATTTTACACTCTCAAGATATACATAATTGTTAAACATCTGCATTACTTAATTTACAATAAGTCTACACAATTAGAGAATGTTGTTATCTTGATCGTTTGCCTGTTATCTCTCCTTTTTTAAATAGGCTACTGTATTTATTTGGCCTTTTGTAGTATGAAAAAGGGAAAATAACAGTGGCAGATAAATTAGGCCTATGTAAATGTTCCAGATGAGTACAAATAAAAGAGCTATATGAATGCAATAAATAAAATAAATAAAAAAACAGTAACCAACAGACAACAGGACAGTTTGCTCTCAAACCCTCCCAGCACAAATTGTGCCCTCTTGGCTCTTCTCTTAATTCCTCTGTTTCATTAGCCTGTTATTATTATTATTTGTCTGCAGACCCCCATCTGAAAATAATTTATGCCAGACACAAGATTTGTGTTGTTTGTATGCATGTAGATCGGCTATTTTCGCTTATTTTGGGCTTGTTTTCATATACCGGGTTGCTTATTTCTCTCGCAGAAACTGGCAACCCCGCAATGATAGCCGTTAGCTACATTTAGCTAATATATTGATATCAATCCTGTAAGCTAAAACAAGTACATTATCACGCTATATTACATATCGATGCGATCTGCGTTATTATGACCTTAATTTTCATGGCAGGTACATTCCAAAGCAACTAATAATAACCACGTTATGGTGACATAATGTTACAATGTTTACAATACATTCATTCGAGTCTTCTTCTTCTGCTATTGGAAATAGGAAGCCATTTCCGCATTTTCCATTGTTGTGGTCAACAGTGCCCCCAGCTGGAACATTAGCATGAATTAGCTTTAGGCGGACCAAAATAAACACACATTTTACAAAATATCGTTGTTAATATTTCTTTCTGTGCTATTTCTGTTAGCCAGTTATTAAAAGACTAGTATTATCTTCCAAAACGATTGTGTACAAAAAGGCGGATTTTAGCGGAATTTGCATACTTTAGCAGGGAAGCCGTATGTCTAGTTAGCATTGGTTAACCCAATGGTTATAACATTAGACATAGTGACATGTTTAAGCATTTATTTCATATTTATATGTCGATATCAGCTCTGACATTTATTACAGACCTGCTCTAACATGACATGAATAATAATTATAGCTTCAGATTATTTTAGACAGAAAAATAAAAAAGGACAAAGAAAATAGTTTTTCAGCTGTCCTCAACAATTGCCACCCCCGCGATGGCAGTCCCTATATCGCGTGTGGTCACATTTTTCCCGATTTAGGAGGATTTGAAAAAAAGGTGAAAATCACGGAAAAGCGACAGGCTATAGTCCATCGTCTTGGAGCGCATGCTATAGGGTGCCATTTTTCACGATTTAGGAGGATTTGAAAAAAATGTGAAAATCACGGAAAAGCGACAGGCTATAGTCCATCGTCTTGGAGCGCATGCTAGAGGGTGCCATTTTTCCCGATTTTGGAGGATTTGAAAAAAAGGTGAAAATATCGGAAAAGCGACAGGCTATAGTCCATCGTCTTGGAGCGCATGCTATAGGGTGGCATTTTTCCCGATTTAGGAGGATTGGGAAAAAAAAGGTGAAAATCACGGAAAGCGACAGGCTATAGTCCATCGTCTTGGAGCGCATGCTATAGGGTGCCATTTTTCACGATTTCGGAGGATTTGAAAAACATGTGAAAATCACGGAAAGCGACAGGCTATAGTCCATCATCTCAGAGCGCATGCTATAGGGTGCCATTTTTCACGATTTAGGAGGATTTGAAAAAAAGGTGAAAATATCGGAAAAGCGACAGGCTATATATAGTCCATCGTCTTGGAGCGCATGCTATAGGGTGCCATTTTTCCCGATTTAGGAGGATTTGAAAAAAAGGTGAAAATATCGGAAAAGCGACAGGCTATAGTCCATCGTCTTGGAGCGCATGCTATAGGGTGCCATTTTTCCCGATTGAGGAGGATTTGAAAAAAAGGTGAAAATCACGGAAAAGCGACAGGCTATATAGTCCATCGTCTTGGAGTGCATGCTATAGGGTGCCATTTTTCACGATTTCGGAGGATTAAAAAAAAAAGGTAAAAATCACGGAAAAGCGACAGGCTATAATCCATCGTCTCGGAGCGCATGTTATAGGGTGCCATTTTTCACGATTTTGGAGGATTTGAAAATATATATATATATCGGAAAAGCGACAGGCTTTAGTCCATCGTCTCGGAGCGCATGCTATAGGGTGCCATTTTTCACGATTTCGGAGGATTTGAAAAATGGTAAATGGTAAATGGTGCATTTATATAGCGCCTTTATCCAAGGCATTTTACATAGATTGTGCATTACATTCACCCATTCACACACACATTCATACACCGATTGCAGCGGAAGCCATGCAAGGTACCAACCAGCACATCGGGAGCAATTTGGGGTTCAGTGTCTTGCCCAAGGACACTTCGACATGTAGACAGGAGGAGCCGGGATTCGAACCGCCGACCCATGGATCATTGGATGACCTGCTCTACCTCCTGAGCCACAGCCGCCTGTCTGGTGAAAAAAAAAGGTGAAAATTGTGCCATTTTTCGCGATTTCGGAGGATTTGAAAAAAAGGTGAAAATCACGGAAAGCGACAGGCTATAGTCCATCGTCTCGGAGCGCATGCTATAGGGTGCCATTTTTCCCGATTTAGGAGGATTTGAAAAGAAGGTGAAAATCACGGAAAAGCGACAGGCTATAGTCCATCGTCTTGGAGCGCATGCTTTAGGGTGCCATTTTTCACGATTTCGGAGGATTTTTAAAAAAAAGGTGAAAATCACGGAAAGCGACAGGCTATAGTCCATCGTCTCGGAGCGCATGCTATAGGGTGCCATTTTTCCCGATTGAGGAGGATTTGAAAAAAAGGTGAAAATCACGGAAAAGCAACAGGCTATAGTCCATCGTCTCGGAGCGCATGCTATAGGGTGCCATTTTTCCCGATTGAGGAGGATTTTAAAAAAAGGTGAAAATCACGGAAAAGCGACAGGCTATATAGTCCATCGTCTCGGAGCGCATGCTATAGGGTGCCATTTTTCCCGATTTAGGAGGATTTGAAAAAAAGGTGAAAATCACGGAAAAGCGACAGGCTATAGTCCATCGTCTTGGAGCGCATGCTTTAGGGTGCCATTTTTCACGATTTCGGAGGATTTAAAAAAAAAAGGTGAAAATCACGGAAAGCGACAGGCTATAGTCCATCGTCTCGGAGCGCATGCTATAGGGTGCCATTTTTCCCGATTTAGGAGGATTTGAAAAAAAGGTGAAAATCACGGAAAAGCGACAGGCTATAGTCCATCGTCTTGGAGCGCATGCTTTAGGGTGCCATTTTTCACGATTTCGGAGGATTTAAAAAAAAAAGGTGAAAATCACGGAAAGCGACAGGCTATAGTCCATCGTCTCGGAGCGCATGCTATAGGGTGCCATTTTTCCCGATTGAGGAGGATTTGAAAAAGAGGTGAAAATCAGGGAAAAGTGACAGGCTATAGTCCATCGCCTCGGAGCGCATGCTATAGGGTGCCATTTTTCACGATTTCGGAGGATCTGAAAATATCGGAAAAGCGACAGGCTATAGTCCATCGTCTCGGAGCGCATGCTATAGGGTGCCATTTTTCACGATTTCGGAGGATTTGAAAAAAAGGTGAAAATCACGGAAAGCGACAGGCTTTAGTCCATCGTCTTGGAGCGCATGCTATAGGGTGCCATTTTTCACGATTTCGGAGGATTAAAAAAAAAGGCGAAAATCACAGAATGCGACAGGCTATAGTCCATCGTCTCGGAGCGCATGCTATAGGGTGCCATTTTTCACGATTTCGGAGGATTTTAAAAACATGTGAAAATATCGGAAAAGCGACAGGCTATAGTCCATCGTCTTGGAGCGCATGCTATAGGGTGCCATTTTTCCCGATTTAGGAGGATTTGAAAAAAAGGTGAAAATCACGGAAAAGCGACAGGCTATAGTCCATCGTCTTGGAGCGCATGCTTTAGGGTGCCATTTTTCACGATTTCGGAGGATTTAAAAAAAAAAGGTGAAAATCACGGAAAGCGACAGGCTATAGTCCATCGTCTCGGAGCGCATGCTATAGGGTGCCATTTTTCCCGATTGAGGAGGATTTGAAAAAAAGGTGAAAATCACGGAAAAGCAACAGGCTATAGTCCATCGTCTCGGAGCGCATGCTATAGGGTGCCATTTTTCCCGATTGAGGAGGATTTTAAAAAAAGGTGAAAATCACGGAAAAGCGACAGGCTATAGTCCATCGTCTCGGAGCGCATGCTATAGGGTGCCATTTTTCACGATTTCGGAGGATTAAAAAAAAAAGGCGAAAATCACAGAAAGCGACATGCTATAGTCCATCGTCTTGGAGCGCATGCTATAGGGTGCCATTTTTCACGATTTCGGAGGATTAAAAAAAAAAGGCGAAAATCACAGAAAGCGACATGCTATAGTCCATCGTCTTGGAGCGCATGCTATAGGGTGCCATTTTTCACGATTTCGGAGGATTTGAAAAACATGTGAAAATATCGGAAAAGCAACAGGCTATAGTCCATCGTCTTGGAGCGCATGCTATAGGGTGGCATTTTTCCCGATTTAGGAGGATTTGAAAAAAAGGTGAAAATCACGGAAAGCGACGGGCTATAATCCATCGTCTCGGAGCGCATGTTATAGGGTGCCATTTTTCACGATTTTGGAGGATTTGAAAATATATATATATATCGGAAAAGCGACAGGCTTTAGTCCATCGTCTCGGAGCGCATGCTATAGGGTGCCATTTTTCCCGATTTAGGAGGATTTGAAAAAAAGGTGAAAATCACGGAAAAGCGACAGGCTATAGTCCATCGTCTTGGAGCGCATGCTTTAGGGTGCCATTTTTCACGATTTCGGAGGATTTAAAAAAAAAAGGTGAAAATCACGGAAAGCGACAGGCTATAGTCCATCGTCTCGGAGCGCATGCTATAGGGTGCCATTTTTCCCGATTGAGGAGGATTTGAAAAAGAGGTGAAAATCAGGGAAAAGTGACAGGCTTTTGTCCATCGCCTCGGAGCGCATGCTATAGGGTGCCATTTTTCACGATTTCGGAGGATCTGAAAATATCGGAAAAGCGACAGGCTATAGTCCATCGTCTCGGAGCGCATGCTATAGGGTGCCATTTTTCACGATTTCGGAGGATTTGAAAAAAAGGTGAAAATCACGGAAAACGACAGGCTTTAGTCCATCGTCTTGGAGCGCATGCTATAGGGTGCCATTTTTCACGATTTCGGAGGATTAAAAAAAAAGGCGAAAATCACAGAATGCGACAGGCTATAGTCCATCGTCTCGGAGCGCATGCTATAGGGTGCCATTTTTCACGATTTCGGAGGATTTTAAAAACATGTGAAAATATCGGAAAAGCGACAGGCTATAGTCCATCGTCTTGGAGCGCATGCTATAGGGTGCCATTTTTCCCGATTTAGGAGGATTTGAAAAAAAGGTGAAAATCACGGAAAAGCGACAGGCTATAGTCCATCGTCTTGGAGCGCATGCTTTAGGGTGCCATTTTTCACGATTTCGGAGGATTTTAAAAAAAAGGTGAAAATCACGGAAAGCGACAGGCTATAGTCCATCGTCTCGGAGCGCATGCTATAGGGTGCCATTTTTCCCGATTGAGGAGGATTTGAAAAAAAGGTGAAAATCACGGAAAAGCAACAGGCTATAGTCCATCGTCTCGGAGCGCATGCTATAGGGTGCCATTTTTCCCGATTGAGGAGGATTTTAAAAAAAGGTGAAAATCACGGAAAAGCGACAGGCTATAGTCCATCGTCTCGGAGCGCATGCTATAGGGTGCCATTTTTCACGATTTCGGAGGATTAAAAAAAAAAGGCGAAAATCACAGAAAGCGACATGCTATAGTCCATCGTCTTGGAGCGCATGCTATAGGGTGCCATTTTTCACGATTTCGGAGGATTTGAAAAACATGTGAAAATATCGGAAAAGCAACAGGCTATAGTCCATCGTCTTGGAGCGCATGCTATAGGGTGGCATTTTTCCCGATTTAGGAGGATTTGAAAAAAAGGTGAAAATCACGGAAAGCGACGGGCTATAATCCATCGTCTCGGAGCGCATGTTATAGGGTGCCATTTTTCACGATTTTGGAGGATTTGAAAATATATATATATATCGGAAAAGCGACAGGCTTTAGTCCATCGTCTCGGAGCGCATGCTATAGGGTGCCATTTTTCCCGATTTAGGAGGATTTGAAAAAAAAAGGTGAAAATCACGGAAAGCGACAGGCTATAGTCCATCGTCTCGGAGCGCATGCTATAGGGTGCCATTTTTCCCGATTGAGGAGGATTTGAAAAAGAGGTGAAAATCAGGGAAAAGTGACAGGCTATAGTCCATCGCCTCGGAGCGCATGCTATAGGGTGCCATTTTTCACGATTTCGGAGGATCTGAAAATATCGGAAAAGCGACAGGCTATAGTCCATCGTCTCGGAGCGCATGCTATAGGGTGCCATTTTTCACGATTTCGGAGGATTTGAAAAAAAGGTGAAAATCACGGAAAGCGACAGGCTTTAGTCCATCGTCTTGGAGCGCATGCTATAGGGTGCCATTTTTCACGATTTCGGAGGATTAAAAAAAAAGGCGAAAATCACAGAATGCGACAGGCTATAGTCCATCGTCTCGGAGCGCATGCTATAGGGTGCCATTTTTCACGATTTCGGAGGATTTTAAAAACATGTGAAAATATCGGAAAAGCGACAGGCTATAGTCCATCGTCTTGGAGCGCATGCTATAGGGTGCCATTTTTCCCGATTTAGGAGGATTTGAAAAAAAGGTGAAAATCACGGAAAAGCGACAGGCTATAGTCCATCGTCTTGGAGCGCATGCTTTAGGGTGCCATTTTTCACGATTTCGGAGGATTTAAAAAAAAAGGTGAAAATCACGGAAAGCGACAGGCTATAGTCCATCGTCTCGGAGCGCATGCTATAGGGTGCCA
The DNA here is from genome assembly GCF_951216825.1 of Electrona antarctica. Taxonomy (NCBI): domain Eukaryota; kingdom Metazoa; phylum Chordata; class Actinopteri; order Myctophiformes; family Myctophidae; genus Electrona; species Electrona antarctica. Next base: position 538,181 of record NW_027637549.1, read on the forward strand.
TTTTTCCCGATTGAGGAGGATTTGAAAAAAAGGTGAAAATCACGGAAAAGCAACAGGCTATAGTCCATCGTCTCGGAGCGCATGCTATAGGGTGCCATTTTTCCCGATTGAGGAGGATTTTAAAAAAAGGTGAAAATCACGGAAAAGCGACAGGCTATAGTCCATCGTCTCGGAGCGCATGCTATAGGGTGCCATTTTTCACGATTTCGGAGGATTAAAAAAAAAAGGCGAAAATCACAGAAAGCGACAGGCTATAGTCCATCGTCTTGGAGCGCATGCTATAGGGTGCCATTTTTCACGATTTCGGAGGATTTGAAAAACATGTGAAAATATCGGAAAAGCAACAGGCTATAGTCCATCGTCTTGGAGCGCATGCTATAGGGTGGCATTTTTCCCGATTTAGGAGGATTTGAAAAAAAGGTGAAAATCACGGAAAGCGACGGGCTATAATCCATCGTCTCGGAGCGCATGTTATAGGGTGCCATTTTTCACGATTTTGGAGGATTTGAAAAAATATATATATATCGGAAAAGCGACAGGCTTTAGTCCATCGTCTCGGAGCGCATGCTATAGGGTGCCATTTTTCACGATTTCGGAGGATTTGAAAAAGAGGTGAAAATCAGGGAAAAGTGACAGGCTATAGTCCATCGCCTCGGAGCGCATGCTATAGGGTGCCATTTTTCACGATTTCGGAGGATCTGAAAATATCGGAAAAGCGACAGGCTATAGTCCATCGTCTCGGAGCGCATGCTATAGGGTGCCATTTTTCACGATTTCGGAGGATTTGAAAAAAAGGTGAAAATATCGGAAAAGCGACAGGCTATAGTCCATCGTCTTGGAGCGCATGCTATAGGGTGCCATTTTTCCCGATTTAGGAGGATTTGAAAAAAAGGTGAAAATCACGGAAAGCGACGGGCTATAATCCATCGTCTCGGAGCGCATGCTATAGGGTGCCATTTTTCACGATTTTGGAGGATTTGAAAAAATATATATATATCGGAAAAGCGACAGGCTTTAGTCCATCGTCTCGGAGCGCTTGCTATAGGGTGCCATTTTCACGATTTCGGAGGATTTGAAAAAAACGTGAAAATATCGGAAAAGCAACAGGCTATATAGTCCACCGTCTCGGAGCGCATGCTTAATTCTGGGAATAATAAGAGGTCTAATGCATGTTACAGGTACGGTGTGTGCAACATGATGGCATTTTTACTGTTACAAACTAAGGCACTGGTTGTGGTACTTCCTGGTTTACCAGAACGGGGTTCAACTCCCTGCGGTGCCTTGCTCAATGTGTTGTATTTAAATGGTTTATTTTTATATTGTGTTGCTGTTTCATAGATGTTAACCCCCAGGTTCTCTACTGTGTTTGTACTCCATACAGTTATGTTACCAAGTCTATTTATTAAGTGACAAGCCCGAAGTGACTCTTGGTCCCTTATTGTGTCTGTTTTTCTCTTCTCCTTCTTCCGCCAAAAATAGCAGGTCTGGCTGAACCGTGCTAAAGCCCACCACCATTCTATCCATGCGACATAAAGTATATACAGTTGGAGGTACAGCATTGTGTAAACATAAAGTATATACAGTTGGAGGTACAGCATTGTGTAAACATAAAGTATATACAGTTGGAGGTACAGCATTGTGTAAACATAAAGTATATACAGTTGGAGGTACAGCATTGTGTAAACATAAAGTATATACAGTTGGAGGTACAGCATTGTGTAAACATAAAGTATATATAGTTGGAGGAGGTACAGCATTGACAGGATACCTAAAGCTTTCATGATACAAATAGCAGCATTGTTTTCCATTATATACAAAAATCCAATTTAAGAACGTGCGGGCGGGGCTTACTCACGCTATAAGACAGACGTCGATCCCCTCCATGGCAGTGACCTCAGTGGTTTAGTGGGCTCAGCATTCGCCTTGAAATCCATATTTGATATTTGACGAGTTCAAGTCCTGCTGCAAGTATTGTTTTTCCAAACAACTCCTGACTACTTTTTTGTGAGGTCAGGTCATTAGGGTTAGTTTGACTAATGCATGTCAAACTAACCCCCAGCTAAATGATAGTTTGGAACCAAATGAACCCTTATGGGTCTGTGACTCTGAGAGTGTACACATGGTTCCATTAAATGGGGGGTCCGTATATAGACTAATTGAATTAGTCTGTACGGACCCCCCATTTAATGGCATTTTTATTTCTGGGGAGTGGAACCCCCAATTAATATTGTAAAATCAATGTTCATTTAACTCTGAGAGTACAAAGAGTTAATTTAACTCTGAGAGTGTTCAAAGAGAGTTAATTTAACTCTGAGAGTGTACAAATACTTAATTTAACTCTGAGAGTGTTCAAAGAGAGTTAATTTAACTCTGAGAGTGTACAAAGAGAGTTAATTTAACTCTCAGAGTGTACAAAGAGAGTTAATTTAACTCTGAGAGTGTTCAAGGAGAGTTACTTTAACTCTGAGAGTGTACAAAGAGTTAATTTAACTCTGAGTGTTCAAAGAGAGTTAATTTAACTCTGAGTGTTCAAAGAGAGTTAATTTAACTCTGAGAGTGTTCAAAGTGTTAATTTAACTCTGAGAGTGTACAAAGAGAGTTCATTTAACTCTGAGAGTGTTCAAAGAGAGTTAATTTAACTCTGAGAGTGTACAAATAGTAATTTAACTCTGAGAGTGTTCAAAGAGAGTTCATTTAACTCTGAGAGTGTACAAATAGTTAATTTAACTCTGAGAGTGTACAAAGAGAGTTCATTTAACTCTGAGAGTGTACAAATAGTTAATTTAACTCTGAGAGTGTACAAAGAGAGTTCATTTAACTCTGAGAGTGTACAAATAGTTAATTTAACTCTGAGAGTGTACAAAGAGAGTTCATTTAACTCTGAGAGTGTACATAGAGTTAATTTAACTCTGAGAGTGTACAAAGAGTTAATTTAACTCTGAGAGTGTACAAAGAGAGTTAATTTAACTCTGAGTGTTCAAAGAGTTAATTTAACTCTGAGTTAACTCTGATTGGTTGAGTCCCGTGGTGGGAGTTCTGCTCTGGTTCTGATTGGTTGAGTCCCGTGGTGGGAGTTCTGCTCTGGTTCTGATTGGTTGAGTCCCGTGGTGGGAGTTCTGCTCTGGTTCTGATTGGTTGAGTCCCGTGGTGGGAGTTCTGCTCTGGTTCTGATTGGCCGAGTCCCGTGGTGGGAGTTCTGCTCTGGTTCTGATTGGTTGAGTCCCGTGGTGGGAGTTCTGCTCTGGTTTTGGTCAATATTAAGTAGTTCCGGTCATTTTGTGGGGGGCACTGGGGGCCACGCAGTAAAAATACAATAATCCACAAAACTAACCTCATTTGACCTATTTCTAAAATATCAGAGCAACATTCGTTCAACTTTGACCCCTCTATCACACTATTTTTTGGGCATAGTGATATGGACACAAACAAATAGTTCCATGTGATAGAGATAGAGGGGTAAGAAATGAACGAAAGTTTTACTAATATTTTATAGGTCAACAATACAAATTATGTTAGTTTTGTGGATTAATGTATTTTTACTGCGTGGCCCCCTGTGCCCCCCACAAAATGACCGGAACTACTTAATATTGACCAAAACCAGAGCAGAACTCCCACCACGGGACTCGGCCAATCAGAACCAGAGCAGAACTCCCACCACGGGACTCAACCAATCAGAACCAGAGCAGAACTCCCACCACGGGACTCGGCCAATCAGAACCAGAGCAGAACTCCCACCACGGGACTCAACCAATCAATTAATACAGTTGCAACCACTATATTAATGGCAAGTATTTCATACAGTTTAAGTTAAAAAAATCTGAACTATCTTGAATTCATTGCTGGTTTGTGCTGACAGGCACTTTGTGTCAATCAGGTCAGCTTAGTGAGTTATACATTTAAATTAATATATATATATATATATATATATATATATATATATATATATATATATATATTTATATAATGTTTTTCAGGGCCATGTCATGTGGTCTACTGATAGACCCTGGTCTACACCGAACATCATCTTAGCATTACAAGTTTCTAAATGCTGTTAAAACAGTAAAAACACACCATAATGTTGTTGAACGATGGAGTACAGTACGATACTGCCCCCTACTGGCCATAGATGGAAAGAACAACTCCAGATGAGAAGACACCATTTATTATCATGACTCCAGACGGGTGACAGAACGGTACAGTTATTCATGATGTCATGTCATGGAAGGAAAGTGTTAACATTATAAAAAACACCCCAAACCTGTTTTTTTTTAGGTTTTTCTGAGCTCCATTTCACCTTAAACACCTGAACTTTTAACCCATTCAGGCCTGACGTCGAAATAAAAAAAAACGTTCGCTCTGAAAGAATATATATTCAAAGATTTGTGCCGCATTTTTACGATTTAAAAGAAATAGCAGACCTACAAGCTCGTAGCGCGCCAGATCTGCTATTTTTCAATAGCTAAAGCATAACATAATGCTTTAAAAGTTTAAAACACCAAAAGTGGTTCCCGTCCAGAATGGGTGAACATCCAGTAGATTTTCTGTGGTCTGTGGGTTTTCTGGCTCTGCCGTTTGTGATGTCACAAGCCTGTTTGTGATGTCACAAGCCTGCAAATCCCATATTTATGACAATGGAATTTGCCAGCAGATGTCACTGTTTTCACCGTTTTTTTTGTGCCCGTTTTCATTGCAGCTCAAAAGGCTTCAGGACACACAGAGAAAACCCCCAGACCACAGAACATCCCCTGTTGTGTTTGGGTGTTAATTGAGGTCATAAAACAAAACAAAAAAGTAAATGAAAATTAATGTCATGTTAAAGGACCACTTCACCACTTTCCAACCTATCTTCATATAATAGGTCCTCACTAATAATCATGATAAAATGGCACGATTTTTTTCCTACTCAGTCTGTGTCTCATAGGAGGGCTGTGGGCAGTTTAGAAACCGTCTTCCAGTGACATCATCATTAGGCAGATTATTTTTTTATCATGAGAACGATGGCTTCCACTTTCGCATTGCAACTTTTCAGGACTAGAAAGCCTGCAGTTTCTATTAGCTTGGATTCCCCATCGATGATGTCACTGGAAGACGGTTTCTGAACTGCCCACAGCCCTCCTATGAGACACAGACTGGTTTCTGAACTGCCCACAGCCCTCCTATGAGACACAGACTGGTTTCTGAACTGCCCACAGCCCTCCTATGAGACACAGACTGGTTTCTGAACCGCCCACAGCCCTCCTGACACAGACTGGTTTCTGAACTGCCCACAGCCCTCCAGACACAGACTGGTTTCTGAACTGCCCACAGCCCTCCTATGAGACACAGACTGGTTTCTGAACTGCCCACAGCCCTCCTATGAGACACAGACTGGTTTCTGAACTGCCCACAGCCCTCCTATGATACACAGACTGGTTTCTGAACTGCCCACAGCCCTCCTATGAGACACAGACTGGTTTCTGAACTGCCCACAGCCCTCCTATGAGACACAGACCAAGTAGAAAATAATTGCGCCATTTTTTCATGATTATTAGTGAGGACCTATTATATGAAGATAGGTTGAAAAGTGGTGAAGTGGTCCTTTAATCCTTTAAAACGATACTGACTCTGTAATGAAGTTACTATCAAAACCTTAATGACAAATATATATCGATATATACAGTTTATACAACCATCTGGTCAACGACTTCTCGGAAAACACATTTTCACAAAATATCTAAGAAAAAAAAATCTTAAGAGAAAAGTATCTAAGAAAAAAGCTAGACTAAAATGTTAGGAAGGGACTAGTGGACAAGAGATCCAGTATAAGTCATTTTACACTTAGTTGCATGCTGAAAATAGCAGATATACAAGCTCTGAGCTTGTATATCTGCTATTTTCAGCAAGTGTAAAATCCCACGCTGAAAGTGTAAAATCCCATCTAAGAAAAGATGTAGAAAAAAATCCCTTAAAAAATAAGTATTTTATGAAGTGACGTCGGTCACACGATTTAATGTATGGGCTGTCAATCAGATAGGACTTTTCTGATTGGATGTATGGGCTGTCAATCAGATAGGACTTTTCTGATTGGATGTATGGGCTGTCAATCAGGCCAGGCGTTCCCGCATCATTTCCTGGTATCATGATGATGTCACGGCTTGTCACGCCCCATACCCTCACTTAGGACAGTGGTTCTCAACCGGTGGTCCGGGGACCCCCAGGGGTCCCTTAGGTGGTTCCAGGTGGTCCCCATGCAGCTAAATGATGGAGAGTTGGAAACCAACTGGACCCTTATTAGATCTTTAACTCTTTTTTTTTTGTAATAATATTTTTTTATCCCACGATTTTGTAACCATTTTTCACCCCCGTGTCAATTATCTAATGTGATCCTGGGCTCTACACACCCTCCGCCAACCTGGGGAGAGCAACTGGGGGTCTCAGGAAGACTCAGGGGGTCTCAGGAGGTCTCAGGGGGTCTGAGGAAGACTCAGGAGGTCTCAGGAAAACTCAGGGGGTCTCGGGGGGTCTCAGGAGGTCTCGGGGGGTCTCAGGGGGTCTCAGGGGGTCTCAGGAGGTCTCACGGGGTCTCAGGAAGACTCAGGAGGTCTCAGGAAGACTCAGGGGGTCTCAGGGGGTCTTGGGGGGTCTCAGGGGGTCTCAGGAGGTCTCGGGGGTCTCAGGGGGTCTCAGGAGGTCTCAGGAAGACTCAGGGGGTCTCAGGAGGTCTCAGGAAGACTCAGAGGGTCTCAGGAGGTCTCAGGGGGTCTCAGGTGGTCTCAGGAGGTCTCGGGGGGTCTCAGGGGGTCTCAGGAGGTCTCAGGGGGTCTCAGGAGGTCTCAGGGGTCTCGGGGGGTCTCGGGGGGTCTCGGGAGGTCTCGGGGGGTCTCGGGGGGTCTCGGGGGTCTCAGGGGGTCTCGGGGGGTCTCGGGGGGTCTCGGGGGGTCTCAGGGGGTCTCAAGAGGTCTCAGGAGGTCTCGGGGGGTCTCGGGGGGTCTCAGTAAACTGGACTGTTGCGGATCCCACAGCAGAGGACCATGGTGAAGATCATCTCAAAGATCTGAGTGGAGGAGAGAAGATTATAATCTACTGTACCTCTACTGTACATCACATCAATGGTGTGTGTGTGTGTGTGTGTGTGTGTGTGTGTGTGTGTGTGTGTGTGTGTGTGTGTGTGTGTGTGTGTGTGTGTGTGTGTGTGTGTGTGTGTGTGTGTGTGTGTGAATGGAATGCACAATCTATGTGAATGTGTGTGAATGTGTGTGTGTGAATGGGTGAATGTAATGCAAAATCTATGTAAAGGTGTGTGTGTGTGTGTGTGTGTGTGTGTGTGTGTGTGTGTGTGTGTGTGTGTGTGTGTGTGTGTGTGTGTGTGTGTGTGTGTGTGTGTGTGAATGGAATGCACAATACTTGCGCAAGCTAGAGCTTTTGTATGCGTATGGCCGAGGATTAAAGGTAATGTCTCTATGTATACATGTATAAATCTGGATTAAAGGTAATGTCTCTATGTATACATGTATAAATCTGGATTAAAGGTAATGTCTCTATGTATACATGTATAAATCTGGATTAAAGGTAATGTCTCTATGTATACATGTATAAATCTGGATTAAAGGTAATGTCTCTATGTATACATGTATAAATCTGGATTAAAGGTAATGTCTCTATGTATACATGTATAAATCTGGATTAAAGGTAATGTCTCTATGTATACATGTATAAATCTGGATTAAAGGTAATGTATCTATGTATACATGTATAAATCTGGATTAAAGGTAATGTCTCTATGTATACATGTATAAATCTGGATTAAAGGTAATGTCTCTATGTATACATGTATAAATCTGGATTAAAGGTAATGTCTCTATGTATACATGTATAAATCTGGATTAAAGGTAATGTCTCTATGTATACATGTATAAATCTGGATTAAAGGTAATGTCTCTATGTATACATGTATAAATCTGGATTAAAGGTAATGTCTCTATGTATACATGTATAAATCTGGATTAAAGGTAATGTCTCTATGTATACATGTATAAATCTGGATTAAAGGTAATGTCTCTATGTATACATGTATAAATCTGGATTAAAGGTAATGTCTCTATGTATACATGTATAAATCTGGATTAAAGGTAATGTCTCTATGTATAAATCTGAAACATATCTTTATTACGTCGAAAGCCAGTTATAACCCGCCATTGATCTTAACCCATTTAGACCTGGGAACGATTCTACAAATGTCTTCTAAATCCTGACAGTTTTCTGTCAGTCGTTTTCAAACCTTTTCATGTCAAGGACCCCCAAGATTATATGTAATTGGCCGCCGACCTAACCTGACTCCGCCAGATGGGGCAGCAGAGAGTACACTGGGTTCCCCCCTCCTGCTCCCATCTGGGAACTCTCAAGCAGACTTGATGCCCGGCCACAAAACGGCCTGGCCAATCAGAATCTGCTGCTAGAAGCTGCTAGAAGCTGCTGCTGATTGGCCAGGCCGTTTTGTGGCAGATCTACAAGCTATGAGCTTGTAGATCTGCTATTTTTCAATAGCTAAAGTATAACATAATGCTTAAAACACCAAAAAGGGTTCCCGACCAGAATGGGCTAATTACGTCACACTCAAAATCATATATATACCACGAGCATACGTATAAAAAGCCCACCCGACCACAGGATAGTACTTTTCAACGTACATACATGTATACATATACATATACATACCCTATACATATACATACGTTACCTGTGATTACGTCACCATTGACGACCAGTTATAACACTCATTCATTCCAATGTTTTACAGAGAGGCGTACAGAAACCCTATGATAGAGTCATGGAGAGCTTTTACTGGTCAGGCGCCAAAACACGCTATTAAAGAGTTCTGTAGAAGTTGCCCGGAATGCCAAACTCACCGCCCCGCGCCCGACATGCAAACTCACCGCCCCGCGCCCGGCATGCCAACTCACCGCCCCGCGCCCGACATGCAAACTCACCGCCCCGCGCCCGGCATGCCAACTCACCGCCCCGCGCCCGGCATGCCAACTCACCGCCCCGCCCCGCGCCCGGCCCATTGATTTCTTTATGCCAGCCGACAGCAGTATAGTACTTTCAACGTACATACATGTATACAACTACACATACATGTATACAACTACACATACATACGTTACCTGTTACTCAACCAATATTGAACCATGTCGTAATTACGTCACCATTGACGGCCAGTTATAACACGACTTTAGTATTTAATTTAACCAGTTATAACCCGACTTTAGTATTTAATTTAACCAGTTATAACACGACTTTAGTATTTAATTTAACCAGTTATAACCTGACTTTAGTATTTAATTTAACCAGTTATAACCTGACTTTAGTATTTAATTTAACCAGTTATAACCTGACTTTAGTATTTAATTTAACCAGTTATAACCTGACTTTAGTATTTAATTTAACCAGTTATAACCCGACTTTAGTATTTAATTTAACCAGTTATAACACGACTTTAGTATTTAATTTAACCAGTTATAACCTGACTTTAGTATTTAATTTAACCAGTTATAACCTGACTTTAGTATTTAATTTAACCAGTTATAACCTGACGTTAGTATTTAATTTAACCAGTTATAACCTGACTTTAGTATTTAATTTAACCAGTTATAACACGACTTTAGTATTTAATTTAACCAGTTATAACCTGACTTTAGTATTTAATTTAACCAGTTATAACACAACTTTAGTATTTAATTTAACCAGTTATAACCTGACTTTACTATTTAATTTAACCAGTTATAACCTGACTTTACTATTTAATTTAACCAGTTATAACCTGACTTTAGTATTTAATTTAACCAGTTATAACCTGACGTTAGTATTTAATTTAACCAGTTATAACCTGACTTTAGTATTTAATTTAACCAGTTATAACCTGACGTTAGTATTTAATTTAACCAGTTATAACCTGACTTTAGTATTTAATTTAACCAGTTATAACCTGACGTTAGTATTTAATTTAACCAGTTATAACCTGACTTTAGTATTTAATTTAACCAGTTATAACCTGACTTTAGTATTTAATTTAACCAGTTATAACCTGACGTTAGTATTTAATTTAACCAGTTATAACCTGACTTTAGTATTTAATTTAACCAGTTATAACCTGACGTTAGTATTTAATTTAACCAGTTATAACCTGACTTTAGTATTTAATTTAACCAGTTATAACCTGACTTTAGTATTTAATTTAACCAGTTATAACCTGACTTTACTATTTAATTTAACCAGTTATAACCTGACTTTAGTATTTAATTTAACCAGTTATAACCTGACTTTAGTATTTAATTTAACCAGTTATAACCTGACTTTACTATTTAATTTAACCAGTTATAACCTGACTTTAGTATTTAATTTAACCAGTTATAACCTGACTTTAGTATTTAATTTAACCAGTTATAACCTGACTTTACTATTTAATTTAACCAGTTATAACCTGACTTTAGTATTTAATTTAACCAGTTATAACCTGACTTTAGTATTTAATTTAACCAGTTATAACCCGACTTTAGTATTTAATTTAACCAGTTATAACACGACTTTAGTATTTAATTTAACCAGTTATAACCTGACTTTAGTATTTAATTTAACCAGTTATAACCTGACTTTAGTATTTAATTTAACCAGTTATAACCTGACTTTAGTATTTAATTTAACCAGTTATAACCCGACTTTAGTATTTAATTTAACCAGTTATAACACGACTTTAGTATTTAATTTAACCAGTTATAACCTGACTTTAGTATTTAATTTAACCAGTTATAACCTGACTTTAGTATTTAATTTAACCAGTTATAACCTGACTTTAGTATTTAATTTAACCAGTTATAACACGACTTTAGTATTTAATTTCCATGTTTTACAGAGAGGCTGAGATTTGACAGGTCGTAGCGCTCGACAGAGTGCAGTTCTAGTTATTTTATGCATTTCTGCTGTCATAGTTCATGTTATTTTATGCATTTCTGCTGTCATAGTTCATGTTATTTTATGCATTTCTGCTGTCATAGTTCATGTTATTTTATGCATTTCTGCTGTCATAGTTCATGTTATTTTATGCATTTCTGCTGTCATAGTTCATGTTATTTTATGCATTTCTGCTGTCATAGTTCATGTTATTTTATGCATTTCTGCTGTCATAGTTCATGTTATTTTATGCATTTCTGCTGTCATAGTTCATGTTATTTTATGCATTTCTGCTGTCATAGTTCATGTTATTTTATGCATTTCTGCTGTCATAGTTCATGTTATTTTATGCATTTCTGCTGTCATAATTCATGTTATTTTATGCATGTCTGCTGTCATAATTCATGTTATTTTATGCATTTCTGCTGTCATAATTCATGTTATTTTATGCATTTCTGCTGTCATAGTTCATGTTATTTTATGCATTTCTGCTGTCATAATTCATGTTATTTTATGCATTTCTGCTGTCATAATTCATGTTATTTTTGAAGCTGCAGTTGGAAAAACAGCCATGTTGAATCATAACAGTTATATGAACATAATACAGAAACATGTTGAATCATAACAGTCATATGAACATAATACAGAAACATGTTGAATCATAACAGTCATATGAACATAATACAGAAACATGTTGAATCATAACAGTCATATGAACATAATACAGAAACATGTTGAATCATAACCTCAAAGAATTAGTCTCCCTGAAACCCTCGACCCGCACCCTCCGCTCATCAAATACATACTGCCTCAACCCCGTCACGGCCAACCTGCGCACCATGGGTGACAGGGCCTTCTGCACAGCTGCCCCTGAACTATGGAATGCTCTCCCCCCACACTTGAGAGTGCCACAGTCAATCGACTGCTTCAAGAGAGGACTAAAGACCTACCTTTTTAATAAGGCCTTCCCCCAAACCCACTGATTTTATTCTCTGACCTCGTGTTCATTAACTGTTGTTTTTTTGTTTCCTGCTTTTAATCATGTAATGTTCTTTTTTTTCTGCTTTTACCTATTGTTTCATATATTTTGCCTACTGTAGCACTTTGAGATTCTGAGGAATGTAAAGTGCATTATAAATAAAATCCATTATTATTATTATTATTATAACAGTCATATGAACATAATACAGGAACATGTTGAATCATAACAGTCATATGAACATAATACAGAAACATGTTGAATCATAACAGTCATATGAACATAATACAGAAACATGTTGAATCATAACAGTCATATGAACATAATACAGAAACATGTTGAATCATAACAGTCATATGAACATAATACAGAAACATGTTGAATCATAACAGTCATATGAACATAATACAGAAACATGTTGAATCATAACAGTCATATGAACATAATACTGTATTTATTATCATGTTTATCCACTTTAGGCATTTAGCAGACGCTCTTAAAGGTGTAGGTCACCCATAATGACAGCCAATCAGGTGGTGTCTTACCATAATGACAGCCAATCAGGACGTGTCTTGCCATAATGACAGCCAATCAGGTGGTGTCTTACCATAACGACAGCCAATCAGGTTGTGTCTTACCATAATGACAGCCAATCAGGTGGTGTCTTAACATAATGACAGCCAATCAGGTCGTGTCTTACCATAATGACAGCCAATCAGGTGGTGTCTTAACATAATGACAGCCAATCAGGACGTGTCTTACCATAACGACAGCCAATCAGGACGTGTCTTACCATTATGACAGCCAATCAGGTGGTGTCTTACCATAATGTCAGCCAATCAGGTCGTGTCTTACCATAATGACAGCCAATCAGGTGGTGTCTTACCATAACGACAGCCAATCAGGATGTGTCTTACCATAACGACAGCCAATCAGGACGTGTCTTACCATTATGACAGCCAATCAGGTGGTGTCTTACCATAATGACAGCCAATCAGGTCGTGTCTTACCATAATGACAGCCACCACCAGTGCTGATAGGCCGACCAGGTAGAGTTTCTCGGAGAACAGCTCGATGAGTTTCACATGACAGCTCTGAGGAAATAATATGACACAATATGAAAGAACAAAATAACTGTCAATCACAAAAGATCTGTCAATCACAAAAGATCTGTCAATCACAAAATAACTGTCAATCACAGAAGGACATATAGTTTAATTCAGTGGTTCCCAAAGTGGGGTCCGGGGACCCCCAGGGGTCCTTGGGGGAGTTCCAAGGGGTCCAGGAGTTCCAGGGGGTCCCCATGGCTAAATGATAGTTTGGAACCAAAATGGACCCTTACGGGTCTGTAACTCTGAGAGTGTACAGATGGAACCAAATGGACCCTTACGGGTCTGTAACTCTGAGAGTGTAACAAATGGAACCAAATGGACCCTTACGGGTCTGTAACTCTGAGAGTGTACAAATGGAACCAAATGGACCCTTATGGGTCTGTAACTCTGAGAGTGTAACACATGGAACCAAATGGACCCTTATGGGTCTGTAACTCTGAGAGTGTAACACATGGAACCAAATGGACCCTTATGGGTCTGTAACTCTGAGAGTGTAACACATGGAACCAAATGGACCCTTATGGGTCTGTAACTCTGAGAGTGTAACACACGGAACCAAATGGACCCTTATGGGTCTGTAACTCTGAGAGTGTAACACACGGAACCAAATGGACCCTTATGGGTCTGTAACTCTGAGAGTGTAACACACGGAACCAAATGGACCCTTATGGGTCTGTAACTCTGAGAGTGTAACACACGGAACCAAATGGACCCTTATGGGTCCATTTGTAGACTCTCAGAGTTACATTAACATAGATTTTACAATATAAATTGGGGGTCCCAGAGATGGAAATTCCATTAAATGGGGGTCCGTAGCCTAATGCATGTCAAACTGGGGGTCCTTGAAATTAAACGGGTTGAGAATCACTGCTAGAGCCGTAGAAATCTTCTTTTATGGGGGTCCCTGGCATATCTCTTCAAATGGGGGTCCCTGGCATATCTCTTCAAATGGGGGTCCCTGGCATATCTCTTCAAATGGGGGTCCCTGGCATATCTCTTCAAATGGGGGTCCCTGGCATATCTCTTCTAATGGGGGTCCCTGTCATATCTCTTCTAATGGGGGTCCCTGGCATATCTCTTCAAATGGGGGTCCGCTGGGCTGATTAGTGTGAATTTGGGGGTCCTTGACATGGACACATTTGGGAATCACTGGTTTAATTTTCTTAAGCATTCACACAGGTGATACAAAGATACAGTCTACCATTCATTGTCAATGGAAGCCCAGCGACATGAAGATGCAAAGATACAGTCTACCATTCATTGTCAATGGAAGCCCAGCGACATGAAGATGCAAAGATACAGTCTACCATTCATTGTCAATGGAAGCCCAGCGACATGAAGATGCAAAGATACAGTCTACCATTCATTGTCAATGGAAGCCCAGCGACATGAAGATGCAAAGATACAGTCTACCATTCATTGTCAATGGAAGCCCAGCGACATGAAGATACAAAGATACAGTCTACCATTCATTGTCAATGGAAGCCCAGCGACATGAAGATGCAAAGATACAGTCTACCATTCATTGTCAATGGAAGCCCAGCGACATGAAGATGCAAAGATAGTCTACCATTAATTGTCAATGGAAGCACAGCGACATGAAGATACAAAGACACAGTCTACCATTCATTGTCAATGGAAGCACAGCGACATGAAGATAATAATAATAATAATAATAATAATAATAATAATAATAATAATAATAATAATAATAATAATAATAATCACAATAATCACCCCAGTGTCGTCAGTCTTCTTTGGACACAGAGCTGCAGAGTGTTGTTTGAACAGAGGATTATCGTCTCCTTTACCACAACAGTCCAGCTGAGGAGAGAAACATATCTTATTTACCACAACAGTCCAGCTGAGGACAGAAACATATCTTAATTACCACAACAGTCCAGCTGAGGAGAGAAACATATCTTATTTACCACAACAGTCCAGCTGAGGAGAGAAACATATCTTATTTACCACAACAGTCCAGCTGAGGAGAGAAACATATCTTATTTACCACAACAGTCCAGCTGAGGAGAGAAACATATCTTATTTACCACAACAGTCCAGCTGAGGACAGAAACATATCTTATTTACCACAACAGTCCAGCTGAGGAGAGAAACATATCTTATTTACCACAACAGTCCAGCTGAGGAGAGAAACATATCTTATTTACCACAACAGTCCAGCTGAGGAGAGAAACATATCTTATTTACCACAACAGTCCAGCTGAGGACAGAAACATATCTTATTTACCACAACAGTCCAGCTGAGGAGAGAAACATATCTTATTTACCACAACAGTCCAGCTGAGGACAGAAACATATCTTATTTACCACAACAGTCCAGCTGAGGAGAGAAACATATCTTATTTACCACAACAGTCCAGCTGAGGACAGAAACATATCTTATTTACCACAACAGTCCAGCTGAGGACAGAAACATATCTTATTTACCACAACAGTCCAGCTGAGGACAGAAACATATCTTATTTACCACAACAGTCCAGCTGAGGACAGAAACATATCTTATTTACCACAACAGTCCAGCTGAGGACAGAAAACATATCTTATTTACCACAACAGTCCAGCTGAGGAGAGAAACATATCTTATTTACCACAACAGTCCAGCTGAGGACAGAAACATATCTTATTTACCACAACAGTCCAGCTGAGGAGAGAAACATATCTTATTTACCACAACAGTCCAGCTGAGGACAGAAACATATCTTATTTACCACAACAGTCCAGCTGAGGACAGAAACATATCTTATTTACCACAACAGTCCAGCTGAGGACAGAAACATATCTTATTTACCACAACAGTCCAGCTGAGGACAGAAACATATCTTATTTACCACAACAGTCCAGCTGAGGACAGAAACATATCTTATTTACCACAACAGTCCAGCTGAGGACAGAAACATATCTTATTTACCACAACAGTCTTTATTTACCACAACAGTCCAGCTGAGGACAGAAAACATATTAATCTGTTATTAATCATCTTATATTTATTATTTCTCTACTAGAAATACTAGGTATACCAGGATCTCTTCTCCACCAGGCCGTCCCTGACATTGTCAGTATATTTAGTCTTAGTCGTCATAACTCTGTTTTTATATTGTTTTTATTTCGTTTTCATCAGTGGGAAAAAAAGGTAGTCGGCCGACATTTTTCGTTGTAGTTTTAGTCAACGAAATGAACAGTGAACCTACAGGTCCTTACAGGACACTAAAGAACACCTGAAGGTCCTTACAGGACACTAAAGAACACCTGAAGGTCCTTAAAGAACACCTGAAGGTCCTTAACACTAGCATGTCTGAACTCATCTCATCTACTACTATGACTATGAAAGGTCAATATGACCGTGTTTTTCATGCGATTTGATTGGCCACTCTCTCCCCCACTCGTCTAATTCAGTATTTAAGTCTGACGTCATTTTGTAGTGCTACGTTACGTCCGGGTCCAAGTGGCACCTAACCTGACTCCGCCAGATGGGGCAGCAGAGAGTACACTCCTCCTGCTCCCATCTGGGAACTCTCAGGCAGACTTGATGCCCGGCCACAAAACGGCCTGGCCAATCAGCAGCAGCTAGAAGCTAGAAGCTGCTGCTAGAAGCTGCTAGAAGCTGCTGCTGATTGGCCAGGCCGTTTTGTGGCCGGGCATCAAGTCTGCCTGAGAGTTCCCAGATGGGAGCAGGAGGGGGGAACCCAGTGTACTCTCTGCTGCCCCATCTGGCAGAGTCAGGTTAAGTGGCACCAGCTCCCGTCCGCATCTCATTGTAAATAGAATATCTAAACGCGTGAATCTTTTTACAATGAGGTTATTTTTCAGAAAGGAAGCCATTGAGGGTTAAAATGGGTCTTAATGCTTCCAACTCGAGTAGAATTATTAATGTTTTGTACAAGTTTCCATGACAAAAAAAAAATGATGTGGAGACAATAAAGACTATTATTATCATTATTATTGAAGGTGGTAACAGTCAATTTGCTCAGTAAAATATTTCGGGGGCATATTTAGAATGTTTGCAGGCTTGAGTATGTTGAATCTAGTTTGCATTAATGAGGATTTAGTTGATACAATGAAATAAAATGGCGATAGTATTCCGTGTGGGGCAGACGGCCTGTCACAGCCAGATTTGGGAGAGCAGCGCAGCTTTGTTGTTGCGAGGAAAGCGGTAAAATGAGACTTCTAAAACGGTTAGTCCCAATACTTGATTCTGATTGGCTGGTTACCGTCACGTGACCGGTGTAAATTTCACCGATAACCCACACCTTCAATCACTTTATATCATTCGCACCTGATTCCGCATCTCTGTAGCTGTACTGGGGAAGGGGAGCGCTTGATTACCTTACAAACCCATGCCGTGCGGGCGTCTAACCACCGCCCGGCTCATATGACTGTGAATGTGTGGCTCCAGGCAGCCCCGTAAAGACATCAAGCGCTATTCTCCCGTCACATAGCCTACTTGCCGAGCAAAACAAGGAAGTGATGCGGCTCGCTCTGGTGGCGCAAAGCGTAGCTACTTTTGTGAATGTAATAGTTGTATTAGGTTAATATTGCTATATGTTTGTAACCGTTTTAGAAAAGCAATAAGCCACTCGAGGCCCCAGCTTACCGGGTATTTTACAATGGCTGGGGGGTAGAAGACCCTCCGCTCCGCGTCGGGTCTGCCTACGCCCCCAGCCATTGTAAAATACCCGGTAACCTGAGACCTCTCGTGGCTTATTGCTTAATTTCGTGGTTGTTTTCGTCTCAGATTTAGTCCGACGGAGAGTCACAGTATAACTCTATAGGGACACAAAAGTAGGACCCAGAAAGTATCTCACGTGCTCGCGCTCACGTCACAGCTAAAATACTGAATGGTCTTCACACCTCTCCCTGCAGTGCCTGCACCCGTTGACGGCTTGCCATTGTCTTCTAAATGTAGGCCTCCATTCCAACTAATTCCTCATGTGTATACACATGTAGGCTACTCACAACATGTAGACTAAATGTTGTTTTAGAGGTTATATTTGTTGCAGAAATAACAATGTCTGTTTATTTCTCCCGAAAAAGTTTGGGAGCGGAAAAAACACTGTCCGACTTTGTTTTACCTTTGGGTAAAAAAAAATGAGTTACTTTGACCAATGTATTACCAATCTTGTACACCATTGCTCACGAAAGCAACACCCTTGACCCAATTATAGCCACTGCATCTAGCTTTTAATTAAAGTTCCCCGGGCATCGTTTTGGGATATTTTGGCCGATATGGGTCTTTTTCTCAAGTCTCGAGTCAGTGTGTTGCTACTCCCGGCTCATGGCTCTTCACAGACGGCACACAGACAGCAGCCACTCCGCTGAACGTGTCAGTGTTGCTACTCCCGGCTCATGGCTCTTCACAGACGGCACAGAGACAGCCGCCACTCCGCTGAACCTGTCAGTGTTGCTGCAGTGGTGTGAACTGTGAACCGTGTGGACACTGGTGCTGCTGAGTGCTGACAGCCGACTCACAGCTTCTTCTTCTGAATTACCTTATCTTTGCCTTGAAAAAGACCGTAGGTCGTAGACTATATCCCTTTTGCGTTTTGCTGTTTTCCAAAACAAACCAGCGCGTGCTACTGTTTGCTACAAAGCGACTGGAAGGACGAGGTTTACAGACAGCCAATCTGCTGATTAAGCTACCCGATCAGCGATCACCAGGGAGCAGCGACAACACACACACACACAGTCACACACACAATAGCCTTCTATATAATGCTGCGCACATATATTATATATATTTAAAAAAAATACCCAGCAAAATTTTGGGAAGGCTAAGCCTTGCCTAGCCTTACATACCCGCCGCCTATGGTTTTGGGATATTTGATTGATTGTGCCAGCAGAGAGGTCCGCAGCAGAAGGTTTATAGCAGAGAGAGGGAGAGAGAGAGAAAAAAAGAAAGAGCCTTGCGTGCATGCAGGCAGAATTGCAGATCAGTTCCACGTTGTGTGCAGAAAAGTTTACAGACAAAGAAGGACGGACATAACTATTATCTTATGACTGACAAAACATTTAGAGGTTCGGTAAGTCTATCTGGTTGGAATGGTTTCAAACACTGTCATTTTTATTTGGAATCGCATCGGCAAGCATTCTCGCTCCATGGAAAGGAAATGTCGGTCGAGTCTAACTGAGCATTCAATAACATCCCTCATCATGGATAATAATCATTGTATTCCTATTCCTATTATCTTATCAACATAGTAAACAAATTCCAAGTTAACCAGCCAAACATAAATGATTGAATTAGTTGGAAATGGAATGCAGGCTTGGCAGTTGAAATGCAAATGACCCATTAGTTTGAACAATGCCGTCTCCAGCTGTCGGGAGGTGTGAAACTTCACTGCTTGCGGGGGAGAAAGGGGGGCGGCGGTCAAATTGACCGAAAAAGTGTAGATATAGTAGGTATAAGCATGGCTAAAATCATATTTACAAAACGTTTCAGATGGAGAAAAAAAACAGAGATGATTTGAATCGAACATTTAGAAAAAGTCATGCAAGGGGAACTTTCTCCGGACTTCATGGGCAAAGAAAATCCACTTCAAAATTTCAAAATCGGTCAGAAAGACCGCTCCGACGCGCTAGTGTTAAACAACACTAAAGAACATACCATGCTGTGGAACACCTCCAGGACCTGAAGGTCCTTGAAGAACACTAAAGAACACCTGAAGGTCCTTAAAGAACACTAAAGAACACCTGAAGGTCCTTAAAGAACACTAAAGAACATACCGTACTGTGGAACACCTCCAGGACCTGAAGGTCCTTAAAGAACACTAAAGAACACCTGAAGGTCCTTAAAGAACACTAAAGAACACCTGAAGGTCCTTAAAGAACATACCATGCTGTGGAACACCTCCAGGACCTGAAGGTCCTTAAAGAACATACCATGCTGTGGAACACCTCCAGGACCTGAAGGTCCTTAAAGAACATACCATGCTGTGGAACACCTCCAGGACCTGAAGGTCCTTAAAGAACACTAAAGAACACCTGAAGGTCCTTAAAGAACACTAAAGAACATACCGTTTGGTGGAACACCTCCAGGACCTGAAGGTCCTTAAAGAACACTAAAGAACACCTGAAGGTCCTTAACACTAGGATGTCTGAAAAAAATGCACTACTAATATGACGGCTAACGGTCAGGCTGACCGGTGTTTTTCGTGCTATTTGATTGGCCATTGTCTCCCCCACTGTCTAATGATCTTCACACCTCTCTCTGCACCCGTTGACGGCTTGCCATTGTCTTCTAAATGTTACATTCCAACGAATTCAAGGCAGCAGTTTCAACTAGACAGGACAACTCAAAGTTATTTTTTATTTCAGTTTACCAAACTATAATAATAGTGACGTGTGAGCGCTATATTGAATACCCTTGCGCAGCAAACACTGTCCGACTTTGTATTGAGCCAATACAATAGGCTACCACACGTTATTGCCAGAGCCAGGCACATTGCTCAGACGAAATACGACATTAGTTATATATTGTCATTCTATATAGAGGGGGAAACATCGATGTAATTAATATATATTTGATTGATTGTGCCAAAAAAAGGAAAGAGCTGTGCGTGCGTGCGTGAAAATCAGAAAAGTTTAGGCTACAGACAAAGGAGTTGGGAGTGGCTAGCCTTCTATATAATGCTGCGCACATATTAGCCTATATATATTTTAAAAATACCCAGCATAATTTTTGGGAAGGCTAAGCCTGGCCTAGCCTTACATACCCGCCGCCTATGATCGATGTCATTTATATATATTTGATTTATTGTGCCAGCAGAAAGGTCCGTAGCAGCAGCACGGTTTATATATACACCATAGGATAGATCAAGTCATGTGACGCATCACCGCCACAAATAGTGCTACAGCGTTATCTAAAATGCACTTCCGCATACCTCACCTTCAGTTACTTGGATATTTTCTCCCTCTCCACGAGAGAGGGAGAGAGAGAGAGGGAGAGAGAAAAAAAGAGAGCCGTGATGCGTGGAAATCAGTTCCACTGGTCGCGTGCAGAAAAGTTTACAGACGAAGGACGGACATAACTGTTCTTCTTACTGACAAAACATTTAGAAGTTCGGGACGTCTATCGGGTTGGACTGATTTCAAACACTGTCATTTTTATTTGGCATCGCGCTGATTCGCGCATCGGCGAACATTCTCGCTCCAAGGAAATGTCGGTCGGGTCAAACAGACCATGCTATAAACTTTATTATTCCAGGATAATTGATTCATTTTTATCATCGCCACCTTACATAATTATGCTATAAAGATGGCGTGTATAGTCAACATGTATTTATATCTATTGAGCTATGCGCTTGGTGGAAACAATACCACACACCATATTTATTTTTCCGTTTCGAGAAATAAAGTCAGACATCGTTATTTCTGCAAACCGCATATAACAAATATAACATCTAAAACAACATTTAGTTTATGTAAGTTTGTAATGTAAGTTTGCCTACATGTGGAAGGCTAGTTGGAATGCAAATGACACATTAGCTTGAACAATGCCCGTCTCCAGCCGGGAGGGAGGTGTGAACAGCACTGCTTGTGGGGGAGAAAGGGTGAGGGCTCTAAGAGCGGTCCCACGGACCGAAAAAGAGCAGACATTTTAGTAGAATTATGTCTAAAATCATATTTCCAAAACGTTTCAGATGAAAAAAAAAACAGAGATGGTTTGAATCGAACATTTAGAAAAAGTCATGCAAGGGGAACTTTCTCAGGACTTCATGGGCAAAGAAAATCCACTTCAAAATGTCAAAATCGGTCAGCCTGACCGCTCCGACGCGCTAGTGTTAAAGAACACTAAAGAACATACCATGCTGTGGAACACCTCCAGGACCTGAAGGTCCTTAAAGAACATAATATGCTGTGGAACACCTCCAGGACCTGAAGGTCCTTAAAGAACACTAAAGAACACCTGAAGGTCCTTGAAGAACATACCGTGCCGTGGAACACCTCCAGGACCTGAAGGTCCTTAAAGAACATACCATGCTGTGGAACACCTCCAGGACCTGAAGGTCCTTAAAGAACATACCGTACTGTGGAACACCTCCAGGACCTGAAGGTCCTTAAAGAACATACCGTACTGTGGAACACCTCCAGGACCTGAAGGTCCTTAAAGAACACTAAAGAACACCTGAAGGTCCTTAAAGAACACTAAAGAACATACCGTACTGTGGAACACCTCCAGGACCTGAAGGTCCTTAAAGAACACTAAAGAACACCTGAAGGTCCTTAAAGAACACTAAAGAACACCTGAAGGTCCTTAAAGAACACTAAAGAACACCTGAAGGTCCTTAAAGAACATACCGTACTGTGGAACACCTCCAGGACCTGAAGGTCCTTAAAGAACACTAAAGAACACCTGAAGGTCCTTAAAGAACATACCATGCTGTGGAACACCTCCAGGACCTGAAGGTCCTTAAAGAACATACCATGCTGTGGAACACCTCCAGGACCTGAAGGTCCTTAAAGAACATACCATGCTGTGGAACACCTCCAGGACCTGAAGGTCCTTAAAGAACACTAAAAAACACCTGAAGGTCCTTGAAGAACATACCATGCTGTGGAACACCTCCAGGACCTGAAGGTCCTTATAGAACATACCATGCTGTGGAACACCTCCAGGACCTGAAGGTCCTTAAAGAACATACCATGCTGTGGAACACCTCCAGGACCTGAAGGTCCTTAAAGAACATACCATGCTGTGGAACACCTCCAGGACCTGAAGGTCCTTAAAGAACATACCGTGCCGTGGAACACCTCCAGGACCTGAAGGTCCTTAAAGAACATACCATGCTGTGGAACACCTCCAGGACCTGAAGGTCCTTAAAGAACATACCGTGCCGTGGAACACCTCCAGGACCTGAAGGTCCTTAAAGAACACTAAAGAACACCTGAAGGTCCTTGAAGAACATACCGTGCCGTGGAACACCTCCAGGACCTGAAGGTCCTTAAAGAACACTAAAGAACACCTGAAGGTCCTTGAAGAACATACCGTGCCGTGGAACACCTCCAGGACCTGAAGGTCCTTAAAGAACACTAAAGAACACCTGAAGGTCCTTGAAGAACATACCGTGCCGTGGAACACCTCCAGGACCTTGCTGGCCTTCTCCTTCTTGCCAGCCGGCCCCGTTACATCCACAGCTTTGATGTAGGCCGAGTCGTAGAAGTTGATCAGCTCCTTGGAGATCTGGGGTGGGGGGGGGGGGGCGACATTTAGTTAAATCACGCAGACAGACAGCAGACACAGAACATCCACTCCACGCAGACAGACAGCAGACACAGAACATCCCGCCTCCCGACCCAAACACTGATGAAACTTGTTGTTTGATCAAACATAATGTGCCACGAAAAACACATCTCCCTCCCTGTCAGTGAGTGAAGCTCAGTGCCAGTAATAAAACACATCTCCCTCCCTGTCAGTGAGTGAAGCTCAGTGCCAAAACACATCTCCCTCCCTGTCAGTGAGTGAAGCTCAGTGCCAGTAAAAACACATCTCCCTCCCCGTCAGTGAGTGAAGCTCAGTGCCAGTAATAAAACACATCTCCCTCCCTGTCAGTGAGTGAAGCTCAGTGCCAGTAATGAAAAACACATCTCCCTCCCTGTCAGTGAGTGAAGCTCAGTGCCAGTAATGAAAAACACATCTCCCTCCCTGTCAGTGAGTGAAGCTCAGTGCCAGTAATGAAAAACACATCTCCCTCCCTGTCAGTGAGTGAAGCTCAGTGCCAAAACACATCTCCCTCCCTGTCAGTGAGTGAAGCTCAGTGCCAGTAAAAACACATCTCCCTCCCTGTCAGTGAGTGAAGCTCAGTGCCAGTAATGAAAAACACATCTCCCTCCCTGTCAGTGAGTGAAGCTCAGTGCCAGTAAAAACACATCTCCCTCCCTGTCAGTGAGTGAAGCTCAGTGCCAGTAAAAACACATCTCCCTCCCTGTCAGTGAGTGAAGCTCAGTGCCAGTAATGCCTGATTTATTCTTCGTCGTACAACGTGTTCCGTGCTGAAAATAGCTGATCTACAAGCTTCACAACGCGCCGCCCATGCGGCGCGTTGTGAAGCTTAACATGAACATGAATACAGTTAATATACGGTAATATACAGGTGTGATGGTACAGGTGTGATGGTACAACCCACCGTGTCTCGGTTCATGAAGCCCCAGATCCCGGCTGCCACCTCACACGCAAACAGAAGCACCAGGAAGAAGAAGAACTGGAAACAGAAACAACAACATGTCGGAGAACTGTTAACCCATTTAGATTCTACAAATACCTTCTGAATCCTGACAGTTTTCTGAAAAACCCCCATGTTTCTGTCAGTGGTTCTCAAACATTTTCATGTCAAGGACCCCCAAGATTATTATGTAATTGGCCGCCGACCCTCATCTGAAAATATGTTGTTCCAGGGACCCCCCCCCCCCCAAGGAGCAAAGATTTGAGTTAAAAACGTTCACTCTGAGAGAATATATATTCGAAGATTTGCGCCAACGCACGCACGCACGCACGCACGCACGCACACACCAGCTGTACATCTTGCCTGGTGACACCGACTGTGATCTGAGCCACCCAGGAGTCCCAGTGCATGCTGGGAACTGCAGTCATCTCCATGTCAGCATGGAGATGACTGCAGTTCCCAGCATGCACTGGGACTCCTGGGTGGTGCACGTACACACACACACGCACGCACGTGCGCACACGCGCACACACACACGCACACGCACACACACACACAGAGCTCCTACCGTTCCCAGAAGGCATTGCGACTCCTGGATGGCGCCGTAACATCCCAGGAAACCAACGAACATCATGACCGCGCCAACTGCTATGAGGATGTACACACCTGGGCGAGAGACATTCACTTTACATTAGAGAGAGAGAGGCCCACTGCTATGAGGATGTACACACCTGGGCGAGAGACATTCACTTTACATTAGAGAGAGAGAGGCCCACTGCTATGAGGATATACACACCTGGGCGAGAGACATTCACTTTACATTAGAGAGAGAGAGGCCCACTGCTATGAGGATGTACACACCTGGGCGAGAGACATTCACTTTACATTACAGAGAGAGAGGCCCACTGCTATGAGGATGTACACACCTGGGCGAGAGACATTCACTTTATATTACAGAGAGAGAGGCCCACTGCTATGAGGATGTACACACCTGGGCGAGAGACATTCACTTTACATTAGAGAGAGAGGCCCACTGCTATGAGGATGTACACACCTGGGCGAGAGACATTCACTTTACATTACAGAGAGAGAGGCCCACTGCTATGAGGATGTACACACCTGGGCGAGAGACATTCACTTTACATTAGAGAGAGAGAGGCCCACTGCTATGAGGATGTACACACCTGGGCGAGAGACATTCACTTTACATTAGAGAGAGAGAGGCCAACTGCTATGAGGATGTACACACCTGGGCGAGAGACATTCACTTTACATTAGAGAGAGAGAGAGAGGCCCACTGCTATGAGGATGTACACACCTGGGCGAGAGACATTCACTTTACATTAGAGAGAGAGAGGCCCACTGCTATGAGGATGTACACACCTGGGCGAGAGACATTCACTTTACATTACAGAGAGAGAGGCCCACTGCTATGAGGATGTACACACCTGGGCGAGAGACATTCACTTTACATTAGAGAGAGAGAGGCCCACTGCTATGAGGATGTACACACCTGGGCGAGAGACATTCACTTTACATTAGAGAGAGAGAGGCCCACTGCTATGAGGATGTACACACCTGGGCGAGAGACATTCACTTTACATTAGAGAGAGAGAGGCCCACTGCTATGAGGATGTACACACCTGGGCGAGAGACATTCACTTTACATTAGAGAGAGAGAGAGGCCCACTGCTATGAGGATGTACACACCTGGGCGAGAGACATTCACTTTACATTACAGAGAGAGAGGCCCACTGCTATGAGGATGTACACACCTGGGCGAGAGACATTCACTTTACATTAGAGAGAGAGAGGCCCACTGCTATGAGGATGTACACACCTGGGCGAGAGACATTCACTTTACATTAGAGAGAGAGAGAGGCCCACTGCTATGAGGATGTACACACCTGGGCGAGA
The DNA here is from genome assembly GCF_951216825.1 of Electrona antarctica. Taxonomy (NCBI): domain Eukaryota; kingdom Metazoa; phylum Chordata; class Actinopteri; order Myctophiformes; family Myctophidae; genus Electrona; species Electrona antarctica. Next base: position 564,295 of record NW_027637549.1, read on the forward strand.
GACATTCACTTTACATTAGAGACAGAGAGAGAGGCCCACTGCTATGAGGATGTACACACCTGGGCGAGAGACATTCACTTTACATTAGAGAGAGAGAGGCCCACTGCTATGAGGATGTACACACCTGGGCGAGAGACATTCACTATACATTAGAGAGAGAGAGAGAGGCCCACTGCTATGAGGATGTACACACCTGGGCGAGAGACATTCACTTTACATTAACCATGAGAGAGAGAGAGAGAGAGAGAGAGAGAGAGAGAGCGAGAGAGCGAGAGAGAGAGAGAGAGAGAGAGAGAGAGAGAGAGAGAGAGAGAGGCCCACTGCTATCAGGATGTACACACCTGGGCGAGAGACATTCACTTTACATTAGAGAGAGAGAGAGAGAGAGAGAGAGAGAGAGAGAGAGAGAGAGAGAGAGAGAGAGAGAGAGAGAGAGAGAGAGAGAGAGAGAGAGAGAGAGAGAGAGAGACAGAGAGAGACAGAGAGAGAGACAGACAGAGAGCTGTCAGTGTGTGGAACCACCACCAGGGGGCAGTGTAAGCACATGTGATAGACCTCATCTGTAAGGATGACATTTTAATCAGGAATGATTTTAATAACTCTAATCGGTTTAATAACCCTATAGGCTACTGTACACAGATTAATATATTATGTTTAATAACCCTATAGGTTACTGTACACAGATTACTACATTATGTTTAATAACCCTATAGGTTACTGTACACAGATGAATACATTATGTTTAATAACCCTATAGGTTACTGTACACAGATTAATACATTATGTTTAATAACCCTATAGGTTACTGTACACAGATTACTACATTATGTTTAATAACCCTATAGGTTACTGTACACAGATTAATACATTATGTTTAATAACCCTATAGGTTACTGTACACAGATTAATATATTATGTTTAATAACCCTATAGGTTACTGTACACAGATTACTACATTATGTTTAATAACCCTATAGGTTACTGTCCACAGATTACTACATTATGTTTAATAACCCTATAGGTTACTGTACACAGATTAATACATTATGTTTAATAACCCTATAGGTTACTGTACACAGATTACTACATTATGTTTAATAACCCTATAGGTTACTGTACACAGATTACTACATTATGTTTAATAACCCTATAGGTTACTGTCCACAGATTACTACATTATGTTTAATAACCCTATAGGTTACTGTACACAGATTACTACATTATGTTTAATAACCCTATAGGTTACTGTACACAGATTAATACATTATGTTTAATAACCCTATAGGTTACTGTACACAGATTACTACATTATGTTTAATAACCCTATAGGTTACTGTACACAGATTAATACATTATGTTTAATAACCCTATAGGTTACTGTACACAGATTACTACATTATGTTTAATAACCCTATAGGTTACTGTACACAGATTACTACATTATGTTTAATAACCCTATAGGTTACTGTACACAGATTAATACATTATGTTTAATAACCCTATAGGTTACTGTACACAGATTAATATATTATGTTTAATAACCCTATAGGTTACTGTACACAGATTACTACATTATGTTTAATAACCCTATAGGTTACTGTCCACAGATTACTACATTATGTTTAATAACCCTATAGGTTACTGTACACAGATTAATACATTATGTTTAATAACCCTATAGGTTACTGTCCACAGATTACTACATTATGTTTAATAACCCTATAGGTTACTGTACACAGATTAATATATTATGTTTAATAACCCTATAGGTTACTGTACACAGATTACTACATTATGTTTAATAACCCTATAGGTTACAGTACACAGATTACTACATTATGTTTAATAACCCTATAGGTTACTGTACACAGATTAATACATTATGTTTAATAACCCTATAGGTTACTGTACACAGATTACTACATTATGTTTAATAACCCTATAGGTTACTGTCCACAGATTACTACATTATGTTTAATAACCCTATAGGTTACTGTACACAGATTACTACATTATGTTTAATAACCCTATAGGTTACTGTCCACAGATTACTACATTATGTTTAATAACCCTATAGGTTACTGTACACAGATTACTACATTATGTTTAATAACCCTATAGGTTACTGTACACAGATTAATACATTATGTTTAATAACCCTATAGGTTACTGTACACAGATTACTACATTATGTTTAATAACCCTATAGGTTACTGTACACAGATTACTACATTATGTTTAATAACCCTATAGGTTACTGTACACAGATTACTACATTATGTTTAATAACCCTATAGGTTACTGTACACAGATTAATATATTATGTTTAATAACCCTATAGGTTACTGTACACAGATTACTACATTATGTTTAATAACCCTATAGGTTACTGTACACAGATTACTACATTATGTTTAATAACCCTATAGGTTACTGTACACAGATTAATACATTATGTTTAATAACCATATAGGCTACTGTACACATATTACTACATTATGTTTAATAACCCTATAGGTTACTGTCCACTGGATTAAT